>NC_056729.1:357119555-357359555 GCF_019279795.1 Protopterus annectens | reverse complement strand
CAATTTTTGTAAGTAGGTAAGACTTTGAAATTACTTCACACACACACACACACACACACACACACACACACACACACACACACACACACATACACACACATATTAATATATATATATATATATATATATATATATATATATATATATATATAAAATAATTTATCATAACTATCCATAGATAGATACATAGTTACATAGGTATATAAATGCACACACAAACGCACACACAAAACACACAAACACACACACACACACACACGCATATATATATATATATATATATATATATATATATATATATATATATATGCATATATGTATGTATATGTATATGTATATATATATATATATATATGTATGTATGTATGTGTGTATATATATATATATATATTTATATATAAAATAATTTATCATAACTATCTGTAGATAGATACATAGTTATATAGGTATATAAATACATACACATACACACACGCACATGCACACACACACACACACACACACACACACACACACACACACACACACACACACATGCACACGCACACACACATGCATCAAATCAATGTCTACCACATAATGCTGGGAGGCAAAGGATCTCCTGACATGCCCATGTACTTTTTGCTCCCCTCAACCCCTTAATTTATATATCATCTCTGAATGTGAAGTACCTTGGAGTAGATTATGTAGTGTTAAGGGCAATAATACAGGTACATAAGAATGATCCCTTGTCCATATGCTGGATGTTGCCAAAATCTTCAAGTCATCAAGCTGAACTGTCAAACTCTGCCAACTGGAGTGCAAGCAAATGCGATTCTAAAAAAATATGCAGCACCCATTTCCCTCATTTCAGTTCTTTGTTTTATAAGGATTAAGGAAAGCAGTATACATAGAATAAAATTTAAAAAAAGTTCTATTAATAGCTCTTAGATTTTGCACAAAGGAAAACATATTGCAAATCAAATTGATATAGGATACACTTAATAATTCTGCCACCATCTGAACAGGCTATTTATGCATTTATAATTTAACTGGACTATCCCTTAGTCCCTTTTTAGTCTTGAACCATAAACTGAGTCACAAGGATAAGGGGAATATAGATAGATAGATAGATAGATAGATAGATAGATAGATAGATAAATTTAATACACTCAACCAGCATGCTTTGAGAGGGAAAAACACCAGAGTGCCTGAAGAAAACCAACACAATTATAGGGAAACATGCACACTTTATACAAACAGTGACTGGAAGTAAGGATTATATCCTGGAACTGTGAGGTAACTGTGAGATTGGAATCTCACCAAGGAGAACTGTGAAAATCATGTTTTCATAGAAGTGACTGGGTTTTCTTTACCCGCAGCCCAGACTTTTAAATGTTAATGGAAGCATCACTCCACTGAAAGGCATATTGTCTTAGTTTTGATTTATTAATTCAAACTGATCATAGTTTAACAATATGCAGGTCAATGTTATTGAATCAATATAATATGCAGTAGCTAAATCAATAAATGTTAAAACCAAACTAAACAGTTCTGAATAAGTTATCAATAAGACCAAGTTATCACCAGAGAGGGCAAGTGAAACAGATTGTAAAGGAAGCTTTACTGGATGAGAAGTCATCCAGGGGCTATTGCATTGAACCAGAGTTTACACTATGTGCAAATAATAATAGGGATAATAGAAAGGCGTGATTAAATCCACCTTCCAATGGACATTATTTTCGGAGACATCTGAACTCAGCCTTGCACCTGTTGATTATCATGCATGTAAATGTAAAGACTTAAGAAACAGAGCAGGAAGGTAAAATATTTTAAACGTCTTAAAAAGGAAGGACCATTTTGATCTTAACATCTAACCCATTGGACCAGTTTAGAGCTTCCATCAGAAATTAAGGTATTTAGAGTTTCTTAATTTCCTCTCTAGTTTGCCTTCTCCAGATGAATCCATCCTGATCCAGATATACAAGAGAACAAATGTGTAGTTTCAGCAATTCTTACCAAAGTGCCAGAATTAATATAAACCCTGTAGTCAGTTCAGACAGGGAGGAACGACTCACATGAACTCGAATCCTTACCTGCTTTTGGGATTATAAATGTCAGTATACCTCTCTCTGGGCATGGCGTGGGGGCATCCGAAACAAAAGAAAGTTACAGACCTTAATATATATATATGCCTTCCTAAATGTGATTTACATGTCCCAGGAGAATCCCATCTAGAAGGGTTTTGTTGTAGTGTAGAACCATACATATTCCAAATGCTAAAATGAGAGAAATTCTGTGACATCTCCTGTTTGCAAGCAGTCTGATTTGTAAATACATGTCCATGTATTTATCTGCCCTGGAAGAAGCAGGATCAAAAAGAAGAACTTGAGCACAGAAAATGTTTGGAAATCTCAAAAAACATTTGATTTTGTGACAGGTGGAATACTGGCCTTATCGCCAGAAACATAGACTGATGTCTGATAACTAAAGAGAAGTTTAATATGCAATTTAGATGATAGAGTAAAATGGCTGCTTTTTATGTCCAAGTCTATCAATATCTTGAAGTCAGAAATCATATTCTTTTGTTTCTAATCAAGGCTATAAAGAACCATGTGCAGGTTAAATAAAATATTTAGATCTGTGGCTAGATAGTATTTTATCTTTCAACACCCAAACCTATAAAACAATCTCCACAGTGACACAAGAAATCATAGTAAGCTATAATCATGCTGGATGCTAATTTACATACTTAGATAATGCACTGTAAAATGTATAGCTCCAAAAAGCCTGGATTATTACCACCCAAAGTATGCATAAGAACGCAATAAACCTAAAACTCACTCAGTGAATGACAAGATCTGCAGCTTTCTTACTTCCTTCCCAGAAGTTTCAATGCGTACATCTGTCATAAGATAATTTGCCCCTACCTACTCCACAGCAACCAAACCTCCTTGTACACATACTGACCCATAAACTATCAGCTATAATATCCTTTCAATAGACCCTGCAGTCAGCAGGGGACAAACCACACTAAACAGAAAAAAATAAAACAGAAATATATCAGAATTCAAGAAGTTTGAACCAACCACATTAAACCCTCTCCCAAAATATAATAGGAATCACAAACCTCACCTTCTTTAAAGCATCACTTTGATGCCACCTTTTTTCTAGGTGCCAAATGCAAATGCTATGTTGCAGCTTCCTACATATTCATACCAGCACTGTTTTGACTCAAAGAAATTTTTAGTAAATGTTTTTTCCATATCTCCAAATAGATTGAACCATAAATAGTAGAACATAAAATAATATAACATAATAAACTAGTCAACTATTTACAAAAGAAACTATATACAATTGCCTCTTAAGTATACAATCACGTTTCCTTATACAATATGCAATTTGTATTAAGATGCTCTGCTGACTAATCAGATCAATTTGTTTTGTCCAATATTTCGTCAACTTTCTGCCAATAAGTGATATATGATGTTGTCTTATCAGTTCTTTTCTTTATTTTATTTTATTTTATTTTACATTTGTTTGCCAGGATAGCCTGACTGTACACATGTCCTTTTTCAGCGGTGGCCCAGGAGAAAGGCTCCACATAGAACAAACACAGAATGTCAAAATACAGAGTAAATAGAATGACATGGACAACAAAATTATTACAGGAATTAGACAATACGTATGTAAACTCCATGAATTTTCAAATTAGTATAACAGCCATTACAGTGTTGTAAAGACAGACATTCCATTTTTCAGTTTGGCATTCAATGACTACATATCATAAGCATTTCATATTGCAAGAGAACATTACATGATTACCAATTTTCCAATATAGATTACAGGAGAATTGCCACTCCACATATATGGATAGTTCAGGGTGATGAAAGTAAATGGTGTGGCAGTAGAAATAGGTTGAGATAGTGGTCAGTGATGTAGTCAGAAGTCTGTATGATAATAAGAAATAGTGGTAAGGTCAGTGATGGAGAGAGAGATGTTAGTCTGGTGAAGAGCAAGGATGCAGCCATTTGCTTAATAGGTAGGTTTTCTGACTTGTTTTGAATTGGGTTATGGATGTTATACTGGTAATATTATCAGGAAGCTCATTCCAGATTTTACCTATATAATTTGAAAAGAGAGAGTCTCCTGCTAGGTTTTTGGCTGTAGTGATTTTTATATGATGTTTATTAGTGGAACGTAGGGTTCTGTTAGCAGTGGCGGCTGGTGACTTCAAATCACAGGGGGGCTGCAGGAGACAGCTGAATGGGTGGGGTCAATGGGGAAGGGTGTGGTCAACTAGAAAGGGGAGGAGCTATGCACAAAACCACAAAAACTAACTTTAATTAAATACGCTGCCCTGGGTGGCAAACCATCATTATGAAAGTCCAATCAAGACAAAAATAAGTATAGAAGAATAAAAATATTTCAATGCATTGGCTGCATCTAGATGGAAACAAAAGGTTGTGAGGCATGAAAAAATAAATTACTTTTTAAATACATTACTGGAATGCCAGTCAAAATCAAGTATAAGAAAAACCAGAAGCACTCAACTCAAACCACTTCTCCTTGCACTGTAGTTCTAATTATAATATATTCAGCTTTATTAAAGTACCAAGTAACATGCTGAAAGTAGAAATCTCTGTGATGCCCCCACTTGTAAAAATGTTTCTTATCCAAAAAAGACCTGCTACCTGACAACTTGTTTCATGGGGAAAACATGATCAAAGTAAAAAATGAAAAGCAAACATGAAACAAGCTCAAGATACATTGCTTAAAGGATTACTGTACAGGTTATGGACCACACATGATTGGCATTCTGTTTAGTTTACGGGTAAAGTCTGTAGAGATGACTGGAAGTCTCCAACAAGTGTAATGAGCTTTTTAAAATAATGGAATCCTGTCCTTTAATACACAAGGCTTATACATTATCTAGTCAAGTATTCTCTGCATGGCAACAACAGAAAGGCTTTCAATGTTGGCAATTCTTTAACAGTATGCTTATTAAAGCTTACTTGCATCTTACGATCTCAGACAAGCTTATTTTATGGTCATTAAAGCATTGCTACTTAAACACAGAGCAACAGGCACTTTGAGTAATAAGCATAAATCTGAGTAATGAGCATAAATCAACAGTACAAAAAATATGACAGAAACCAGACCATTCTGCAAAATCAAGGACAGATGAAAAGCCACTGTAGTACTTATGCAGTGTGTCCTCCCCATCCAAGGTACACACAACTACTCCTTGCCTTGCTTGGACACATCCAGAGTCACTACATGGGGGAGTGGGGTGCAACAAGTATGTCACAATTTGAAATGTCTCTGGCTGACTGTGATGGCCCTGACACATTTGTCATACCTCTCAACCTCAAGAGCAAGAAATCTGGACAAAGCCATACACAGAAGTGGGACAAAGGCCCAAAAATAAGGCCAATTTTTAAATACTGCTCTAATAAACTTAGAAAGATAATAGAATAGGTCTTGCATTAGTATGAATTTTCTGAGGGGTATAAAATCTGAAACTCAAATGTCTGTCATTTTCTAACTTCAGTCTTTAGTGATTTGTCACTAATTTGCCAAAACACACAATTTTATGAAAAATGGACCAAAAATGTGATGCAAAAATATAAAATAGACACACAATACAGCTGGGAACCTGCCAAAGAAGGGACACTTTAATATTAGTACTGCTGCCTTGAGCAGCTGACAAAATAAAAGAATCTACATGCATTTCAAGTAATCTATAACTTTGATTATTACAGTTATTTCTTAATTGTAAACCCTCCATGTTTTCTTCCAAAATTGCTATTTTGCGGAGGGATTATTAGGGGGAAGAGCAACATTTTGAGCCAAAAATCGGGGACAGTTGAGAGGTTGGCTATGCCTAATTCTATAAAGCAATTTATTTGCATGTACCTCTCAACCTGTTAATGCAGTAAGTCTGAACAAGGCCAAATATATTGGGGGCACATATAAACAGTACTAAAAATTGCTCTTGTATAAATTGAGACAGTTGATAGAACAGCTTTTACTTTAACATGAATTGTTCTGAAGGTTATGAAGTCTGAAACTCAGTGTATCATTATTTAGTGACTTAATTATTAAATGATTTGCCAGAAAACTACAAATTTTATGAAGAACAAACCAAAAATAAGAAGCAAAAATCTATTCATTCTTTGAAAATCTGGACAGTTGGGAGGTATAGTTCAGCTGGGCCTGTCTGAGTTTGCTGCCCTTCCCCCCTGACAAAATCATGGTTGAATGGAGCCTCTGCAGTCATTCCAATGAACCATTACTTTGCTATTTCACTCCATTTACCATAAACACTAATGTGCATACTGCTTTACTTCTATGATGAGTTGGACTTCATTTGAAAGTTTTATTTTGTATTTTACAGCACAAACACTAAGTCATCTGCTAAACAAAGCAATGTAGTCTCACAATGAAAACTTAGCATTAAAACTTCTCTGCCCTTGAAACTCACATTCATTGAAACAGCATTGAAACCCGCATTCAAAGAAAATACATTTTGCCAGTGGCAGATAAAGATTAATTTTGGGCTGTTTTCAAATCATAGGCCCCTTACATATGAAACATACATGTGCTCTTTGATACACCTTCCTTATTGTACTAAAATTATATTCCTTGTACAATACAGTACAGTTGTTAGAGGGTGTTTTAAATTTGTTTTGAACATTTTCCAGTAAGCAATGAAACAAAACGTATGCACCCATAATGGCAAAACTGCCCAGTTGAGAACATTTATCATAAAAAAGTCTACTCAGACTTCCACAGTCCACCATTATTGGTAAATATACACAATTCTACAGTCCACCAGTATTAGTAAATATGCGCAATTCTACAGTCCACCATTATCAGTAAATATGTACAATTCTACAGTCCACCATTATCAGTAAATATGCACAATTTTACAGTCCATTATCAGTAAATATGCACAATCTCTGAAGTAAAAGTCATCTAAATAATTCCACATTAAAGAAATCTGTAACTAATGAAGAGGTTGCTGCTAGCAATCACCTTTATATTTCATGGTTTCATCGAAAAATAAAGTGTCTGTTGCCCCTCAGGAATAAATCGCCTATATTACATTAAAAAATGATAAGCTAGTAATAATATTGCAAGAGGAAATGGATGGCAAACTGATAACAGACTTATAGTTAGTATCTTCACCAAGGAGAACATTCTCAGTATGGCAGCATCCACCCCTTGTGGGAGTAGAACCCACAGCCTTCTGCATCAAAAGCAAGTACACAAACTGTTGTGCTATAGTATTAACAAGGCAAAACATTAAACTTATGTTCCCCTGCAGCTCTCAGCTACTCAATACTCAACTGCATCTCAACTTCACAGCACAAGAAAACTGGAAAAAGCCAAAATGTATTTGGGGGGGGGGTCAAAAGCCCCAAAACCAGGGACACATTAAACATTGCTTGTATAATCTTGGAAAATTGCTAGAATAAAATGTTGTGTTACCACCATACATTTTACTGCCAAGGTCCCTCAGCAAAACAGTCAGAGTAACATACCACTACGCCACATCAGCTGCTTTGTAAAAGAGAGGAAGACTGAAACTTAAATGGCTATCATTTAGTGAATTCAGTTCTCACCATAGCTGTCAACCTCTTAGTACAAAACACCTGGACAAACCCAGTAATGAGGGAATACAGCCCTCAAACATATTCAGTGAATTCAGTTCTTGCCATAGCGGTCAACCTTAGCACAAAAACCTGGACAAAGCCAATAATTGGGGAATACAGTCCCAAAAATAGGGACAAATTTAAAATATTCATCTTATAAACTTAGAAAATTGCTAGAAAAAAAAGGTTGTGCTACTATGTATTCTGAAGAACATGAAGTCCGAAATTCAAATGCCTGTCAATTTTACTGCTGACAGAACAAAAACAATTTTCAGCAGAGACCCAGGGATTAATACTGCAGACACGTCTTTGTAAAATGACAGGGCACCAGAGCAAATCCACACAAACACAGGGAGGAGATGCAGACTCCACACAGAAGGCACCCCAGCCAAGAATCAAACCAGAAAACCTATAGCTGTGAGGCAATAATACTACCACTGCACCATCAAATTTGCAAGGAATTAAACATTCAGAAACCTGAAGTCTGAAATTCAAATGCCTGTCAATTTTATTTAACATTTGTTAATCAGGACAGTCTGGCTTGGAACAAAAAAAAAACAATTCTCAGCAGAGGCCCAGGAAGAAATAATGCAGATATGTCTTTGTAACATGGGAGGACACAAAAGCAAACACACACAAACACAGGGGAGAGAATACAGACCCCCCCCCACAAAGAAGGCACCCCAGCCAAGAACCAAACCCAAGAACCTATAGCTGTGAGGCATCAATGCTACCACTGCACCATCAAATTTCAAGCATTGCAATATTTAAAAACCACAGATATTATGAGGAATAGATCAGATCAAATATGAGGCAAATGGTGGTGGGTAGGGAATTCAGGTCTTTAACACCTGCATACAAGGTACAGGGTTCAAGCCTGAGGTATTCCCTACCACACCACCATGAGTCTAATCACCAGTACATCCCACCTGAGGCATTTACACACACACCTGGTCCTGTAGTAAATGCAAAACCACGATACACACCTGGTCATGTAGTAAATGCAAAACCATGACACACACCTGGTCCTGTAGTAAATCCCTGTCTGCAAAACCACCATACATCCAGTACGTAAATCCTGATGAGACTGCAGCCACCATACATCCAGTAAGTAAATCCTGTGCAATTCTGACCCTGCCCATCGTGAACTCTACTCCAATCCAGATCCTTACCCTGCCCGTCGCGAGATCTTCCCCTGCAGCAAACTCCAATCCGATCCTTACCCTGACTGCCGACATTGCAGTCCGACCCCGACGTGTTTCCCCAGCGAGTTCCCAGGCAGTTTAAAACTGCATAGACTTGTGGGAGCACTCCTGTCCATGATTCTCAATCAGGACTGCTGTGCGCATGCTCCATGCACTAGACTGTCTCAGCAGCAGTGGGCATGTGTGAAATTTAAAATTTTTTGTCTTGTTTGATTTGCTTCTTTGCTTTATTTCTAAGTTCCTGATAAGTTTGAAGAGTGGGTTGTGATCTTGTTTTATTCTAGGTAGAGTTTTTGTTTCCTTTGTTAACCATGGGGCATAGTTTGATTTAATACAAATATGTCTACAGGGGGATTGAGAGTTTAGTATGGCAAGGAAGGTGGAGTTGAAATAGTCTACTGCCTCTTGGAGAGGTAGCTGTTTCAATGGTGCCCAGTTACAATGTTTGAGAATGTCTATAAGTTTGCTTGGGTTCAGATGTTTTTTTTTTATTTGTATATATGTGGTAGGTTTAGCTGGACTAGTTTGTTTCCGAATTACGTAAGTTGGGATATGATCACTGAGACTATCTGGTAGACAGCCAGAGTAGGAACATAGATCTGGCCTATTTGATAAAATCCAGTCTAGAGTGGAGTATTTGTCAGAGGGCTTGTTAAACTTAGTGGGTGATTGGATGAGTTGGTTGTAGCCATACAGACTGATGCTAGTTTTGGGGTTTGGTGAGGTACAGTGTAACCAATCAATGTTAAGGTCACCCATAATGATTGCTTTTTGAAGTAGGGATTTGCTACACCAATGCAGTAGATTTTCTAGTATCTGGATATTGTCCCCTGGAGCCAGGTAGATACCTATTATGTATATATGCTTCTTGGGGTTAATGTTTAGTTTGGCAAATACAACTTCTGCATTTGTACGTTCCAGAGTTTTTTCATCTAGCGTTTCTATTGAGAGATGTTTTTTATAGATTAGGGTACACCTCCTCCTTTCTTTCTTATTCTCTCTGTACAAATTATATCATAACCTGGTGGTAGTATTTCATTACTGAGGGTGTTAGGTAAGAAGTACAATATCAGGAGAGTAAAGGGAGAGACTGGCATGCAGCTCATGAATTTTATTGTTTAAACTCCTTATATTCATATTTAATAGTAGAATGTCAGATTTGACCCTAGGAGGGATGATTGATGTGGGACTACTTGATGAATGTGAGACATTTTGAGGGGTCAGGTTAGTGGGTTTACAGACTGGGCCAGGATTTGGGTGTATATCCTTGCTAAGGGATAGCTTTGATGCAATGTAGACCAAAGATTTTAAGAATTTGGTTATGTTTCTATCATAACTCTGGGAGATACTAGGTAAGTTAGGATGAGGACGTAGATAATATTTTATGGTTTTATGGTTGCTACTTCCATTCGAGACATGAAGACTGTGATTTTCTTGAAATCTGGAAAGGTTGGTGGTGCTTTATTTTTCCAGTACATTGTTATGGCTTTATGTTCAATGGCAAGCAGTGTCTACAGTAAAGGATATTTTACTTTTGGGACACATTGTGGTATGGGTACATTAACCAAAACTAATGATTTGGTTAACTGAAAAGTATCATTAAAAATTGTTTGAAAGAAATAATTAATTTCAAACCAGTATTTATTCAATGAATGACAATCAAAAAATGTGTTCCTGATCTGCTTTTGTATCATACCTCCCAACTGTGCAGAATTGCTCGGTTTTTACTGAGTTTTGGGGTCCAAATAATGGGGTGCTATGATTTCCGAGTGGCACCCCTTCATTTCCGATTTTTTTCCCCAGGTTCTTTTAAAAAATTTTTTTTTGCGCTTTTTGACCTGACGTCATCACGTACGTGATGACGTCAGCTCCATCAGCCTGTTGGTATTGAGCTCAAGGGCTTTCCTGGCTGGCTGTTTGAAATCCGAGCACAGGGCTTTCCTGGCTGAAATCTGAATGCACTGAAGGAAACGACTGAGCTGTTAAGCAGGTACTGCTTATTTCTGTGAATGGAGTTTTTGGGAAGGAAATGTCTCGAGTCCTGCTGGTATTTTCTTCTCCATGAAGCTATTTGATCTCAAAAGGAATTATTCAGCTGGCTGCACAGATGGAAACTGCTTTTAAGGTATCTACTTTTATTTTCAATGGAGAGTAGTTATTTTATTAAAATGCATTGGAGGAAAAGAAGCTAAGATAAATATGTTGATTCATTAGGTGAGTGCCTTGATACGCATTGTGGTTGAACTGAGAAACATGCATTCAGAGACAACAGATAATATGGTAAACTGGTTATAACAATGCAGTTCACTGCAATGCTCTAAACCGGTTCATGATATTTTACTAAGTAAATAAAGAATAAATACAATTATTTACTTCATTACTTTAAGCTTGTGGTGTAAGTGAAAGAAAAATGTGGAAATAATGTTGAAACACTGAATCTTAAATCTGTGCCTTGTAATAAATAGAAAGGCAATGTTAATATATAAAGATTATGAACATTACAGGTTTTCAGCTAAGGAAACTGGCATGCCAAATTACATAATGCCATCAGCAATGAGCTCTAAATGAATTATATCCTGCAGGTCTAGATAAGCTTGAATCTCACAGCCTTCATTTTTCGTCTCATCAATTTACTCATAGATATTAAATATTCCCAGGCTAACTCTGAAAATAAACATTTTTGTTTTGTGTATCTTGCAAGGTAACAATAACTAAGTAAATGTGAAAGCCAAGACTGATACCTGAAGGGTGAATTAGATTTCCACTGGCTGTGCATCATATGTGACAAGGAATAGAGGTCTAACATTTTGAGCTATATTATTTCCTGCTCTGAATGATGCTTCATTAAGTTAGCTTTCAATGTGTTGTGCACCTCTGTGACATCAAACCATGTGCAAGGATAGTAAGTTGGTGACAATTAACAAATGGACAAATGCATTACTTTCTATTTAACATTGCTTTGAATGGCATTGCACTCTGGATAATTAATTATTGTGTTTATTGTAAAAAAATACAAGAAATAGGGGGTCTATATTACATATCTGAACACTTAAATGTTCAAATAGCTAAAGATCGACCTTTAGCGATCGAAAATTTAAATGTTCAATTATGAATAAAAATTAAAAAAAAGGGAAAAAAACTAAAGGGTGCAAGCAGGGGACAAGCTCCCCTGCACCACCACACCCCCCGATACTTAAATATACCAACACCAAGATCACGCTACAGTGTAGGGAATGGGAAATTTCCCATTTCTGCACTGTAGTGCACTGAAGTGCGATCTCGGAGTTGGTATATTTAAGTAGCGGGGGCTGTGAGGGGTGCAGGGGGGCTTACCCCCTGCTTAAACCCTTTCCTTTTTCTTTTTTTTAATTGTTTTCTTACATATTCAGACATTTGAATGTTCGATCGCTAAAGATCGATCTTTAGCGATTTGAACATTTAAATGTTCAGATATGTAGTACAGACCCAAAAATAGATACCACCACTTGTAAATTTATGCCTCATATTTTGGTTTTCAGGATTTTTGTGGCAAATCACTAAATGATTGAATTCATTAAATAATGACAGGCATTTGAATTTCAGACTTCATATTCTTCAGAAAATAAATGGTAAAACAAAACCTTTTATTCTAGCAGTTTTCTAAGTTTATAAGATCAGTATTTGAAACTTGTCCTTGTTTTGGGGTTGTATTCCCCCATTATTGGCTTTGTCTGGGTTTTTTGTGCTAAGAGGTTGAGAGCTATGGTGAGAAGTGAGAACTGCAGTCACTAAATGATAGCCATTTAAGTTTCAGTCTTCATGGCTTTGAGGAAGCTGCTGATTTGGCATAGTGGTATATTGCTCTGACTGTAGTGCACAGGATTATGGGTTCAAGACTTGGCAGTGAAATGCATGGTGATAACACAACAATTTTATTCTAGCAACTTTCCAAAATTATACAAGCAATGTTTAAAATGTGTCCCTGGTTTTTGCCCTCTTGTTCCCCTACCCCCCCAAAAAAAAATTACTGAAATTGAAAATAAGTGCAAGAAGCTGTGCAAGATGTCTATGGCTTACACTACAGTCATTACATATATATATATATATATATATATATATATATATATATATATATATATATATATATATATATATATGTAGTGTGTGTGTGTGGAAGTGGACTTTTATGATGGAAATGTTCTAAACTGGCCAGTTTTGTCATTATTGGTGCATGCATTTTGTTTCATTGCCTAATGCCTACTGGAAAAATGTTCAAACAATAAATTTAAAATGTGATTTGTGTGTGTGTGTGTGTGTGTGTGTGTGTGTGTGTGTGTGTGTGTGTGTGTGTGTGTGGGTGTGCGTGTGTGTGTGCGTGTGTGTGGTGTTTTTCATTATTGCTTCATGCATTTTGTTTCATTGCCTACTGGAAAAATGTTTGAACAATAAATTGAAAATGCACTCTAACTTAAGTCTAACAAGTGTGCTATATTATACAAGGAATATAATTTAATAATGTCAGGAAGGTGTATCAAAGAATGCATGTATGTTTCTTGTTTTGTGTGTGAGAGGCCTATGATTTGAAAATAGCCCAAAGGTAATTTTTATCCACCACTGGCAGGATGCATTTTCTTTGGCTGTGGTGTGGGTTTCAATACTGTTTCAATGAATGTGAGTTTCAAGTGTAGAGAAGCTTTAATGCCAAGTCTATTTTCAATGTGAGACAGTACTGCTTTCTTTAATTAGCAGGTATCTTAGTGTTTATGCATTGTGCTATAAAATGTAAAAATAAAATACAAATAATCATTGTAGAAGTAAAGCAGTATGTACACATTAGTGTTTATGGTAAATGGAGTGAAATAGCCAGGTAATGGGACATTGGAATTGCTGCAGAAGGACTCTGGTGCCATATTTTGGTTGTCTGTTCATCAGTTTGCATTTGAAAGTCGGTATCCCACAATTCACTGGAGTGGGCAGGGTTATGCAATTATGTATGCAAATTTTACATTAATCAGCATACAGATTTGTACCTATTTTGCACAGGCCTTGTCCAGGTTTTTGATGTTTCCAGGTTGAGAGGTATGTTTTGTATGCGTTGTACATCTCCAACAATCAATATGTCTCTTATATATTAGTTCTAATGTGAGGGGTTAGAAAGGATCTATGTAGGAATTTCCATGCATATAGTTTCCACTGACTTGACGTGGTAGTAAGGCTTGCTGATAAAAGAATCATATCTTTTGCATTTTTATCAGGATCCTTTTGATTAACCCGATTATAATAATTCCAGTAACTATTATTGGTATAGTTCTTTGTTTCTTTAATTGTCTTATGAATTTTGGATAGATATCATTGTCCTTTATAAGTATTATTTATTAAAAGTATCACAAAATCTATGAACTTAGGAATATTATTTTTAAAAAATTGTGATCATTCCAGCTTATTTGTGATGTACTGTCTTTTTTGTTGCATTGGCAGCCACAATTTATCATCTAACTCAAATTTCCTTTTGATTTTATCTAGTGTGAGTAATGTATTGCCATTAAGTATTTCCTTTCTACCTCTAGTTGCCAATTTATCAGGTTGTAAAATATTCACAGTATAATAGCTAATGTGATTTTTTTAAGCTTACTCATAATAGAGTGACCTACACCTCTCTTTGACAAGTAAAGTCATCTGAGGAAATGGAGAGAAAGACTGTAACATCTCAAAATTCTACATTCAAGGAATGATATTCTCTATAAAGGATGTGTTGCGCTGTTGACTGATTCTGTCACTCTGCTGTAGGATACTTCACTATATATATATATATATATATATATATATATATATATATATATATATATATATATATATATAGATCTATCTAGTAAGTATTAGAACATACTGCAAGCCCAGGTTTATAGAAATAACACTGGATTATTACACCAAAGCAAAGGAAAATAAGCAACATCATCCCACATAGCTTAGTATAATATGTATACAGCCTGAACAGTATCCTCATAAATGTTTTTCATTACATGTAACCTGTCCACTAACAGCTTCTCCATCCTCAGGCTATTAAAATGATAATTCACAGCAGCAGGCACTGCCAAACCTTCCCTTCAGTTTCATTAAACACAACAAACTTTACCTGAGTTTATCTCATATTACATTCAGAATGAACCCAACTAGGTCATAAAACTCCTTGAATCTTTAATCAGAATGTCTGCTCTGACCCATAATGAACCTCTGGATCAGTAACTAACTTCCTGATTTGCCTTGATAAGTGTCTGGAGCGTTTCTCCCCAGACCTCCGCTGAAAATTGGCTTTGTTCCAAGTTGGACTTTCCTGGTTAACAAATGTTAAATAAATAAAATAAATAAACCTTTTATACAGCACTTAACAAGTAATTGACTTCCTATTAACAGACTGATTGCCCTTCTAATGTGCTGTGAGAAGTTTGCCAACATAAACCCCTTCACACATTTGGCAAAGCCCATATTTTTACATACAAGTCACTCATTTAAGGGTACAAACCACCTTTTTCCATGCACAAGATGTTACAACCCATCAACATTCTAAATAGTTAGTCCAGGCCATGGATCTCGGTGTAATGGAAGGGTTACAATGATGGTACCTACTGGCACAACCTTGTATTGTCTTCTGTCTGTTTACCCTGCCATTATAACAGGAAATGATCAGTCATTAGATTGAAGTGCCCATCCGATAAACAGAATTTCATACAGTAAAAGACCTTTTCACAGCCAAGCACCCTCTTTCAATAACAGAATATCTTTTTTTCAGCATTGCTTAAATTTCAGCTGATGTAGTCTGCAGGATGCACTCTGCCTTAAATATCTTATTCCAAATAAAGCAGTAACCTAAATTCATGTTAACAACTGAACAGGAAAGGAAAACATTAACCCTTCCTTTGAATTTCTCAGGACCACACTGATTCTGTATCTGCCTATGACACGTTCATGTAGAAGGTAAACATTTGATCAGAATACAATATAATTTTTGTCTCTTTAAATGTTCTATCTGCCTCAAAGGACAATTACACTTTGATAGAAGCTTCTTCTTTTAGGAGATCTGTTAAATGACAGGAAATAGTTAAAAAATTAGATAAACATGTTGCTGTAATACCCATCCAGTCCAAGAAAACCTTTCCAGTGTCTCTTCATGGAGGGACTGGCCCAATTTTTTATGGCCTCTATTTTTTGTAGTCGGGATCTTTCTATCAGTCTTCCTATAAGGTATCCCAAACATTTGGATTCCATCATGCCCGGTGTGCTTTCTTAGCGTTCAATCACTCCTGCCTGTCTTATACAGTCTAGCACATTCTGCACTTTAGTAAGTGACACTCCCTGTCCTCTCAGTGAATGACCATGCCATTAGGTGTGCAGCAGCATATCATGAGGGGTCTTCAGGATTTTATCCATTAGTCTCTGAAAAGTAACAGGGACTCTATGCAGTTTAAGAGGTAGCTCTACATACTGAAATATGCTTTCAGCAGTTACAAAGGCAGTTTTCCTCTTTAGCAGAAGGGGAAGGCAAATTCTGCCAATATCTCTTTGTTAAGTCTAGTGTTGCCAAGTATCTAACGTTTTCTAGGATCGCTATCAACTCATGAATTCTGGGCTACAGATAGCTGTCAAACTTTTAAATGCAATTCAGTGTCCTGAGTCATTACAGATTCTGATTCTTTCATCAGGTTTAGAAACTCGCATAATTGTGCTGTTCTGTTTTCTGTGTAACTCCTATATCACTCATTTTGAGTATCTTTTCATCTTCTTTTCTTATTCATTTGTTTCTGTGACCATGGAACTTTGTAAGATCTCAGTCTAACCTTCACTCCAGGCGTTGCCTCTAGGTTATTTTCTATCAGTTTAGTTCTCCCTGGCATGTCTGGAAACACTTTTTTGTTTCTTAAGAACAATTATCTTGTTCCCTACAACTGTACTTCTGCACAAATTCCTGTGGCTAACTTCAGATAGACATTATCTGATATTTTTTATATGATCTTAAGCCTGCAACCTCACCATAAATCCTTTAAATTATTCTATGGCATTAGTACACTAAAAGAACAGATCTACTCTATCGTTCTCTTTCCTGACCATGTAACCTTGTAGGTCTCTTCATTTTCATTTATGTCTTTAGCCACCCAATACGGGCAGTAACACTTAGCCAGATTGTTTTCTCCAGGGAAGGCACAAGCACAAGTACCTGATCTCCTGGGTTAATTTCTCTAAGTCCGACATTCTTACTACGTAGGTTCATAGGATGGTACTAGGCTATTGGCCTGGAGGCCCTTATAAGCCTAGTCAAGAATTTCACCCATATTCTCACAAAGTCAGCACCTGTTTCCCCTGTCCAGCAGGGACACTGGTGGGATCCCAGGGGTGTATTTTCTGTTTCCCATCCAGTCATCCAGGTTCCTGTTAAAGAGGACCAGTGAGTTGACATAGAGAGAGAGTCTATTGCACAGATGGGGGAGTCTTTGGGACACAAATCTATCCTGCCAACAAGTTCTATTAATGTCACAAACCAGGTTGAGACCTTGCATGCATGTTGCGCAAGTGGAGTTTCACTTACGGTTATGCAGCAACTCCATCAAGGCTCGGTCTTGTATACCAGACACAGGTCACCTCTGAGCAGTCTGTATGAGACTAAGTAGAGTGACAGGGCTTTTAGCCTATCTGTATAGGATAGGTGTTTGACACCTCAGACTTTCCTGGTCAAGAACCTCTATGGTCTCTCCAGCTGCTGCATGTGCTTGGCAAGGTACATGCAGAAGGCGGCATTGCACTCAATAATGGGTCTGATAAGGGAGGAGTACAGGGATGTTATGACCTCCTTGTTCCTGGATGAAATACCCTTACTTATGAGGTGGGCCATCTAGAAAGCCTTCAGTACAATGGAGGAAATGAACATGGTGGTCAAAAGTCAGGTTGCTATCAACCTGGGTGCCTAGGTCCCTCACAACTGATTGTGTGCTTAGTACATTGTTATTAATGTGATAATTAGTGTGGACACCATTTTCCCCTAAGAGGATAAAGATGCATTTCTTAGCATTCAGTTTGAGGCCATGCTTCTGGCACCAGTCATTAGTTTGGGTAAGGCCCTCTTGGAGGATGCTCACATCACTAGGGAATTTAAGACTGCACCCAGCTTGCAGTCATCTGCAAACTTGGTCAGCCACAGACCACTAGTTTTGGCTTGCAACTCAGAAAAGTATATCTCAAGCAGTAGAGGCCCCAAGACTGATCCTTGGGGTATATCGCTCATTACGGGCCTACTACTAGAGGTGGCTTCCCCTATTTTGACTGAGTGAGTTCTATCAGTGAGCCAGTTAGCTACTCATCTGGAAACATATGGGTTGATGTCTAGCTGGGAGAGTTTATCTATTATACCCAAGTGGGAAATAGTGTCAAAGGTTTTGGCTAGGTCAAGGTAGACAATGTGCACTGTCTTCCCCTCGTCCATGGCTTTGGTGACTGTTTAAAAGAAGTTGACCAAGTTTAACAGGCATGATCTCCCTTTGACAAAACCAAACTGTGTGGGGTCAAGCATTTGGAGGTTGCCAATGTCTTTGTTTATAAGGTCCATGATAATGCATTCCATAGTCTTGCAGATCAGGCTAGTTAGGCTGATGGGCCTATAATTGCCTGAGTCGGTGGACGCTCCACCTTTGTGTAGGGAGATGACAATGGCTGTTCTAAATCTGGCTGGGGCAAAGCCAGTGCACAGGCTTTGGTTGAATAGGGTGCTTAATGATGCTGAGAGCTCTTGCCTGAGTTCATGTAGAATGCAGCCAGGGATGTTGTCGGGTCCCATGAAGGCTGTATTTTTTGCCTTTGAGAGGGCATTAAAGACCTGCTTCTTGGTGATGAGGGGAGGGGGGCAGGAGCTCGGGATGTCCTGATTTACTGATGGGGAACAGGGGGGTGAAGTTTTCACTGAATCTGTCTGCCAGCAGGTTGGCTATATCTATCGCGTTTGTGTACATAGTGTTCTTGAACACCAGTTCAGAGTAGATTTGGGTGTTACTATTGAGATTGTGAACATATGTGAAGAAGACCTTGCGATTGCCCTTAGTGGATGGTGCTAATTTGGACTCAAAGTTAGTCTTAGAGGATTTCACCAGTGACCTTCTTAGCTTGTTTAGACAAAGGAGAGATTGCTTCCAACTTGGCACCTACTCCTTCATGGTCCTGGACAGCAATTTTTTCCTTTTATTATAGAGTTTCTTTATTGCTGCTGTCCACCTGACAGGTTTAGTCTTCCTTGAGGAAGATGATTTGGTTCTGTCACGTATTGCTCAGTCCATGCAGGTGCTCATATAGTTTTTCAGTATAGACTTGGA
This sequence comes from Protopterus annectens, assembly GCF_019279795.1. Lineage (NCBI taxonomy): Eukaryota > Metazoa > Chordata > Ceratodontiformes > Protopteridae > Protopterus > Protopterus annectens. Next base: position 357,340,382 of record NC_056729.1, on the reverse strand, counting down.
CATTAGTACTAGTTCCAACTGAAGATATGATGGTTGTGAAGCTACTTATACCTGCTCTCAAGAGGTTGCAGTCAGCTTTAGAAAAGTTTTTTTTGTTTGACCCTGGCAAGGGGGGGGGGGATCAGGGGAGCTGGTGGCTTCGAAAGTGATCATTTTATGGTCAAATCTTACTAAGGAGGATGACACTGTAGAGGTATTACAGAGGCTACTTATGTTAGTTAGTACCTGTTTCAGGATATTTTCATCTCTTGTGGGGGTGTCGACCAGCTGATCCAATGCATTGGTACTGATGAAGTCGAGGAATCTCTGGGCATTCATGTTTGGGCAAGAATAGGTCTTCCACTCTATGGTTTGGTAGTTAAATTTGTCCAGGATCAGTGTAGAGAGTTGAATCTTGATGGATTCAAGTAAGTCCAGATAGGTGGAGTGGGCATCCTGAGTCATGGTTGGGGGTCTGTAGCTAGCTATGATTTAAATAAGTGTTTTGTCAACACTTAACTGCACCTGGAGTGTCTCCTGTGTGTCATACTGTTTGACCAGCCAGGAGGTATGTATGTATTTGATAAATATTGAAACTGCACCTTCTTTGGCTTTGTAGCCCTCCATTTGGAGTCTGAAGGTATGGTAGGACGAGTAACCTGGCAAGACTAGGGTGCTCTCCATAGATTTGAACCAGGTTTCAGTGACTGCACAAATGTCAGCATCTTCCAGGGTAAGGAATGCTTGCAATGAGTGCAGTGTCATGCCAAGACTCCTAGCGTTTAGCAGCATGATCTTTAAATTTCATTTAGAAGAATCTTTCATGTTGGTCATTTTGTCCTCATGACTTTGCCTAAAAAAGACACTATGGGGAAGGCAAGAACCTTTGCATGAAGCCTGAAGCCCAGGGGAGACAGATGAAGGCTATCTCTGGCAAAGCATCATGGTCTGTCAGTCATGTACTCTGAGGCTGCCAGGTGCTGGATCCCCTTGGAATGGTACCAGAAACTAAGCCAATTGTTAAAGTCACTCATTTTCTGTTTGTATTGAGACATCATTCTGGGTGATGGTAGGATGCTGCTTAAGGCTAGGGACATATCTCCCTGAGACACATATTCAGCGAGCTCAATCATGTCTCTCTTCATATAGTCCAGAGAGGTATGTCTCAAGTCATTTACACCAATATGGACTATGACAGAGTCATAACAGTAGCTGTTGTTGACAGAGTGGAGTTCAAGCATGATATGGCAGATTCTAGTGCCTGACAAGCAACTTACGGTGACTTTCTCTTTGTTTAGCCTGGTGAGGGGCGCATCTGTATTTCTCATGGTAGAGCCTCCTACGACTAGTATATTGGGTTTGTGGCTGGGCCTTAGAGGCTGTGAGACACAGCTGTATGCACTATGTGTGGTGCTTGGTGCTGTGTCGTGATGTGCATGTGTGTTTTTGCCTTGGCATTCTCTTTTATTTAGGTATGTTTTTGTTGAGAACCTCTGCATATGTGGGAGTGTGTTGTACAGGCGTGGTGTTTGTGGTGTCTAAGCAGACAACCTTCTCAATGCCAGATGTACTGGCTTGTATTTGAGACAGCAAAGATTCTAGTTTCTTAATGTAATTGCATCTCTCAAATTACAAACTTATTTTTGCATTTCCTGTGTTTACACATACTTATTTTTTTACTATGGGCATAACCAGCTACAGTCTATCCTGTAAACTAACATAGTGTGATACAACAATTTCTAATGGTGTGTTTTCTTCTTCACAAGTCTCCTTAGCAATATCAAGCATTCCTCTAGGACCTAACTGAAGTTTATGGCACTTTTCTTTTCACAGACATTATGTAGGGTAACAAGTGGTCCCAATTTTGCCATCTGTGTCAATAACTGGCCATAGCATGGATTTCGGTGCTTTATTCAACCTCTTTAGTAATCCATTATTCTGTGGATGGCAAACTGATATCCTCAGTTGCTTAATTTTAAAGCATTGGCCTAATTGATACAATAACATTCTCATGAAGGCAGTGCTTTAGTCAATAAATACCTCTTTAGGGATACCCACTCTGCAGAATGACAATAGCAGTTTTGTAGCAGCAGTCTTTCCATCAGTCTTGGGTAAGAGCACAGCTTCTGGTAATTTTCTAGCATAGTTCATTAATAGTAATATGTAATGATAACCAATGACTCATTTCTTAGTGGCCCCACAATGCCTGTAGCAATACATTCAAATGGTACCTCTGCAATAAACATTGGAATAAATGATCTCTTAAATGCAGGATGAAGTGCAGTTTTCTGACATTCTGGACAGGATATATAGAAATGTTCAACATCTTTCATTATTCCTGGCCAATACAATTGGGTTAGTGCTCATATCTTATTTCTGTCCACCCCAAGTGACCCCATATATGAACTAGCTTCATAACTAGTATTTTGTATGATTTTAGCTCTCCTTATCTTTATGTACTCTATATAAAAGGTAATCTTTTAACTCAAAATAGGAAGTGATGAGAACAACCAGTTCATTGTCATCCTCACAACACTGGATTTTTCTCTTGTTCTGCTTACAATATCATCTTATAATTATGATTTTTTTAAAGTTTATATCGCTCATCAGTAATTCCCCTGACCTCTGACTCATGGTTACTTTCTTCTGTAGCTTGTCTTAAGGCAAGTAATATAGCTTCCTCTTCTACATACACTGTTACTGCAGCTATTTCTATGTCATCACATAAAAGGATAGTTATAGATACAAATATTTCTCCTTTAATGTTTTCACTAGCTGAAAAAACCTCTTGAGAGTTTTTTTTTATTGGCATTAAGCTTCCACTTGGGAGAAGGGGTTTAGAACTCTACGTTTCTTACTTATCTCACTTTAAGTACTTAATACCATTTCTTTGCTCTGAGTCATCACATAGGTTTCTGTGCTAATACTCATTGTAATTCTCTGTGCAGGCATGTGCTAGGCTAATTTTTACTTCAGGTTTTTCTGTTAGTTCACCATTAATTCTTATATTGCTGTCTCTCACAGTCTTATGTTCCTGGGGCAGGTTTCTGGTAAAACGTAGGATCCTTCGTACATTCTGCCGACAACCAGATTTTGGACTCTGCTAAATCTCTTCTTCTGGCTTTGATGCTGGACCTCTACACAAGTGTCACTGTCTTGCTACCCCTACAAACACACATACACACACACACACACACACACACACACACACACACACACACACACACACACACACACACACACACACACACACACACACACACACACACATTCTTTTCCTGTTGCTCCATCGCTGGGGTAAATTTCTAGTGAAACACAGGATCCTTCCTACTGTCTGCCAGAATTAATTAAAAATAAGGAAAGTTCCATAGAAACAAAATCCTCCTGTACTAGATGTCTTTATGCTGGTCATCTATTTTTCCCTTAGACATTTAGGAGCTGTATGATAGTTTAACGTAAACCAGACCAAAAATAAAATAAATCTGTTATGAGGCAAAGATATTCTACCCTGGTGATACTAAGATATGGCTTTTTTGAATGAGAGGTGGTAAGAAGAAAAGAGAAAAGCATGTAAGCTAAACTCTCAGTGCATACAGCATGGAGTGACATAAATCATACCACTTAGCTGTCCAGATTTTCAAAAACTGTCCAAATTTTTTGCCTAATATGTTTGGTCTGTTCCTGATATAATCTGGGTTTTCTGGCAAATCATTGAGGATTGACGTCACTAAATAATGACATACATTTGAGTTTCAGACTTCAACTCCTTCAGAAAATGTGTGATAACATAAATCCTGTTATTCTAACAACTTTCTAAGTTTATAACAGAAATATTTAAAATCTTTCTGTGTATCTTTGTCCTCCCATTATTTTTGGCTTTGTCTAGATTTCTTGCACTAAGAAATCCAGAGGTATGACATAAATACACCAAAATAAAAAAAAATGGACAATTAAAGAACTGTATTTGTAAAATTTCAGGCAGATAAATCAAAACTGTTTCAAATATGCTGAAGTGCAAATGTTAAGGACAGGGATTAAAGTGGCTCCTTTACTGATGAGATTCTGTCCTTGATATAAACAGTATATTCTTTTGGCCTCTTTAAATATCTATCATCATCATCATCATCAGCCCCCTTTTTCCCGTTTTCTACAGGCAGTTGGCATGTCATGTCAACCTCCACCACCTCTCTTGATTCAATGCACTCTCCTGCCTTCTTCGACACTCTTGCCTGAATGTCACAGGTCTTCTCTCACACAATCCATCCACCTCTTTCCTGGATGCCCTCAATTCCTCTTGCCTTCTTCCAGCCTGTCCCAAATCTTCTTCACCAGATTGCCTTCTGCTTTTCTGCACGTGTTCCCAAACCACAATATTCTTCTCTCTTTGATCTTTTCTGCAATTGGAGTTACTTTGGCTTCTGCTCTTATGTCCTCATTTCTTCGTCTGTCCCCCAGTGTGCATCCTACCACCAATCTCAGGCACTTCATTGCCATCACCTCTAGCTTCCTCATCTGCTCTGCCTTTACTGCCCAGGTTCTGTACCATACAGTAGTACTGGTTGCACCACTGTTTTGTTCACCTTACTTTTCAGCTTCTTTGGCATTCTTCTGTCATATACTACACCTGACACCTTGTGTCAGTTGGCTACATCCCCTCTGATTCTAGCTTTGACCTCCTCCTTCAGACTTCCCTTCTCCTCAACCACCCCTCCTACATACTTGAAGGTGTTAACTGGTCCTACTATTTTCCCTTCTACCTCAATTCTCAGCTTCTTCTGATTTCCCGTTTGCTACCATCGCCACTGTCTTACCTGTATCAGTTTCATCCCATGTGCCTTCAGTTTTGCATTCCATTCTCCTAGCCTTTATTGAAGTCTTGTACAGAGTCTGCCTGTAATGCCACGTTGTCTGCATACAGAAACTTTGTTGATCTGTCTCTGACCTGTTTGCTAATGTAGTCTATCACCAATATGAACAGCAGTGGGCTCAGAGCTGAAACACTATGCATTCCCACTCCCACTGGGAACCTCTCTGAGAGACCGAAGACTGTTCGCACTTGAGTCATTGGATCATAGGTTCATAGGAGATTACTAGGCTATCGACCTGGAGATCATTTCAAGCCTAGCCATTTCATCTTAATGTAATACCATAGAATTGCTAGTTAATACCCAAGATTGCATTTTGTAATGACTGCCCATGTCCAGGAGGGTTGTGGGCACTATTCCCAGTAATAATTTATGGTGCCCCATCCACTCGTCCAGGTTTCTCTTGAACAGTGTCATAGAGATGTTCTGTTTCACATGAATTGGTAGCCTATTCCAAAGATGCGGTAGTCACTGGAAGACAAATTTGCCCCTCCAGCATGTCCTATTTAAGTCACAGGCCATATTTAGGTCCCTGGAACAGGTAGCCTTAGTCCTGTTTGATTTACAGATATGCAACAAGTTCATGAGGCTTGGGTCTGAGATTGTTCTGTAAGCCAGACATAAGTCTCCCCTAAGAAGTCTGTATGATACAGAGTATAGTGACAGGGACTTTAGTCAGTCTGTGTAAGGCTACATGCAGGAGCTTCTTGATCTTGAGTAAATTCTGTTTTACATGGCTCTAGCTGTCATCCCCCCACACTATTAAGTCGATTCCATATGGAGAATTCATTAGGGTAAAAAGGGTGTGTAATAAAGTGGACAAGGAAAGGGACATGACAGAAACCTTTCATAAGTTTTGTGAAAGAGGAAACTCAGTAGAGGAAGTGGAGCAAAGGGATGAAAAAAGCACTGAACAAAAATAAAAATAAACGAAGGGGGGTATATATAAAGGGAAGGAGAATAAGAAAATCAGGAATGTATATATTTTACATCTACATATTCAGTGTTTACAGAGATAGTAAAGGATCAAGTAGAATATTTCTGGACAAGAGTTAAGAGGGATGTGGATTTTTTGCAAAACAAGAATATTAGCTTCTCTTTTACAAAAGGTAGAAGCATAAAAGATTTTCTAGTACATGGGAAATTCAGTATGCCCTCTGTTGGACTTGTTTCTTCCCCAGTAATGTTAGGCACACATCCCTGTGGAAAATGTAGCATATGTGAATTTATAGTTAAGGATTTCACATATATTAATGGAAGGAAATTTCAAGTGAAGGGTATACATAGTTGTAATACGGAAAAAGTTATCTATGGTCTGAAGTGCCCTTGCAATAAATTTTATGTGGGGGAAAGCAAAAGGAGGTTTGCATGTAGATTGAAAAAACACATAAGAGACATAAGGAAAAGTAAACTAAGTAGTCCAGTAGCAGTTCATTTCAAAGAGTTTCACAATAGTAACCCTGAGGGGTTACAGATGACAACTTTAGACAATTTTAGAGAGAATAGAAACTTGTTAACTGATCATGGAACAACAAATAAAAAATATATTAAGAAAAAAAGAAACAATGCTGATTTTGAAGTTTGATACTATGAGCCCCAGTGGCGTAAATCAAGAATGCACATGGAAATGTTTGATGGAATGTAACAAATTGTAATTGGTTAATTGTTTTATTGAGGAATTAGCTTATTAGCTTATTAGATTTAACAGTATTTAAATTTTAGTTGCAATGTGTTTAGTTAAGGCTTTTTTCAGCCGAGGTGCTAGAGATTTTTTGTGTGTTTTAATAAAAAGTAAAACTTTGTGGATCACTGGCCAGTTTGTGTGGAATTCGTTTCGTGTGGTATCAGTTCAGTTTTTGCTGTTCCATTTGTGGTTTACATAGTTTCTTGATCTTCTTTGTTAGAAACCTCTGAGGTATCTTCAATATCTGCCGGTGCTTTGTACAGTATATGCTGAACGGGGCATTGTACTCAAATATGGGACGGATTAGTGCCAAGTATAGAGAGGTTATAACCTCTTTTGCTCACAAGGTGATGCCTTTACTACTAAAGTGTGCTATGTAGAAAGCCTTCCTGACTACAGTAGACATATGGTGGTTGAAGTTAATGTCACATTCAACTTGTGACCCCAGATCCCTTACAACTTTGTGGGTACTTAGGGTACTGTTGCTGATTTAATAGTGTGAAGGGACATTGTTTGTGAATGCTAATGCATTTCTTTGTATTCAGTTTGAGACCATGACTAAGACAACAGTCACTGTTCTGCATAAGACCCTCCTGAAGTATACTGACATCATTTGGTGACTCAATAATTCACCCAGTTTGCAGTCATCCACAAACTTGGTCAGCCACAACCCTTTAGTTTTGTACTGAACTTCTGAGAAGTATATACCAAACAGAAGGGGGCCCAGCACCGACCCACGTAGCATCCCACTGGTGACAGGTCTGCTGGTTGATGTGCAGCCACCCACTTTGATAGTGTGTGTCCAGTTTGTGTGCCATCATACAACAATGGGGTTTACATTTAGTTTGCTAAGTTTATCGGTAATGCTTGAGTGTGGGATTGTGTCAAAAGCCTTTGCCAAGTTGAGGTATGCTGTGTGCACAGATTTGCTTTCGTTAATGGCCCTGGTCACATTTCTGAAGAAATCCACCAGATTTAACAGGCAGGATCTGCCTTTGATGAAGCCGAATTGGGTAGAATCCAGGGTTTGGAGGTTGATTATGACTTTATTTATGAAGTCCATAATGATACACTCCATGGCTTTACAGATGAGACTGGTCTAGCTTATGGGTCTGTGATTCCTAGGTCTGTTGCTAGGCCACCTTTGTGGAGGGGAATAACTGTTGTTGTTCTCCATTCTGCTGCAACAAAGCCTGTGGTAAGGCTATGATTGAAAAGGGCACCTAATAATGATACTAGTTAATGTTTTAGCCTGTTTAGAAGACAGCCTGGAATGCCGTCTGGTCCCATACAGGCTGTGTTTTTTGCCTTGGACAGGCTTTGTTGACCTGTTATTCAGATATGTAGGGTGGGAGAATGTTTGGGGGAAAGTTTGTGATAGGTATGGAGGGGATAAGGGAGTGAAAGTTTTGCCAAACCTATCTGCTAGGAGGTTTGCTATCTCTGTGGGGACAGTGTGTGTGATATCATTGGTCACTATTTCTGCACATGCTTGCATCCTACCTTTTAGGCTGTGCACATAGCTGTAAAATCCTTATGGGTATCCTTGGCTGTGCTTGCTAAGTTTTTCTCAAAGAAACCCTTAATGGATTTAACAAATTGTCTTGTTTGCCTGTTGAGGCTGAGGAAGGTGCGTTTCCATTGTTGGAACCTCACCTTTGCTTTCTTGGACAGCAACTTTTTGCATTTATTGTAAAGTTTGTTGATAACAGATATCCACCATGATGGCTTGTTTTTACTTGGGGAGCTGGCTTTGATTTTTTCTGGTACAGCCGAGTCTACACACTTATCACAGAATCATAGGAAGTTACTAGGCTAATGGCCCTAGGGACCTTACAAGCCTAACCAAGTTCTACCCTTGTTTCCAAAATTAGCACCTAATGCCCTTGTCCAAGAGGGATGCAGGTGGATCCCCTGGGGTGAATTCATGCTTACCCATCCAATCGTGCAGTTTGCATTTGAAGAGGACCAATGAGGTGCACTGTTTGACATGAAGTGGGTGTCTGTTCCAAATGTGTTGTAACCTCTGGGAGACAAATCTGTCCCTCCAGCAGGTTCTATTAATGTCACATACCAAGGTAAGGTCTTTAGAGCGAGTAGCCCATGTACCATTTTACTTGTGGATATGCAGCATTTCCAATAAAGCAGGGTCAAAGATTGCCTTATATGCAAGGCAGAGATCACATTTGAGTAGACTGTATGAAACAGAATAAAGTGACAGTGATTTCAGATGAGCCACACAGGACAGATGCTGAAGACCATGAATTTTCCTTGTGAGGAACCTTTGTGGTTTCTCCAATTGCTGCAGGTGCCTGGAAAGGTACATATCAAAAGGGGCATTGTACTCAATTATTGGCTTGATGAAGGAGGAGTACAGGGAGGTTATAGCTTCTTTTTTTTCTGGAGGCAATGCCCTTACTTATGAGATGAGTGATAAAGAATGCCCTTCTTACCACTGTGGAGACAAGGTGATCAATGGTAAGGTTGCTGTCAACCTGTGTGCCCAGATCTGTCACCATTGAGTGTGTACTTAGGGTGTTGCTATTGATGTGATAGTTAGCAGGAACATTGTTCTTATGGAAAGGGATGATAATACAAGTATTTGCATTGAGTTTAAGGCCATGACTTCGGCACTAATCATTTGTTTGTGTAAGACCCTCTTGTAGGATGTTGACATCATTTGGAGATTCTAGGACTGCTCCCAGTTTGCAGTCATCAGCAAACTTTGTCAGACACAGTCTTTAGTTTTTGCTTGTACTTCGGAGAATAGATTCCAAAAAGTAGAGATCCCAAGACTGATTCCTGTGGAACACCACTGGTTGCAGGTCTGCTGTTGGAGGTGGATTCCCCTATTTTGACTATATGTGTTCTATCAGTAAGCCAGTTAGTGACCCATCTAATGATATAAGGGTTGATACCTAGTACTTATTTTTAATTTCTCCAAGTCTTTTTGGTTTCTAATACCATGACAGGAATGGACCCCATTCCTAAGTCAGAGTATGATTAAAGTTCATGAAATTAGTATTGTTTTAATCTTTGATGTCAGCCAGAAGTGCTTTTTGCAGTACCCGCAATGTGCCCAGTAATGACTCCTTCTGCAATTCATATGGGGTTACATGTATTGGTAACATATCTAAATACAATTGTAGATTCTTTTTTATAAGACCAATTGCTCCTACTACTATTGGAACTGTCTGGTATCTTTCTTCCTCATTGCTGTCATTTCTGCCTGCAAATCCTGACATTTTATGACTTGGTGTCTCTCTGTATTCAAGACATTGTAGTCACTGGATGTGGCAATTTCAATGATCAATGCTACTTTTTGTCTTTTTTTCGTGGACCACTATATCCGGCTTTCTAGCATCTATCTTTTGAATAGTTGGTAATGAGAGATCCCATGTGATGTAGACTTCATCATTTTTTATGATGCTTTGTGACTCATGTTTACAGTGTTTTTCAGCCGCTTCAGTACCATAATGTTTGCACAATCCGCAGTGCAACAGTCTTGCCACATTATTATGCCTTTCAGTATACAGTCCTTCTGCCATCAGTATATCACAACCAGCAACGAGGTGTGCAACTGTTTACAATTCTGTTTTACAAAACCTACATTTGTCTGTTTCTCCCACATGGTCAATGGACTTTGTAAACAAACATGTACATAGACCACTATCTTGGGCCGCCAATATTAACCTTTCATCTCTTGGCTTGATTTTGCCTCTCCTTAATCATTCCTCCATTTGATCCTGATCAACATGAGGTTCTTCCAGAAGTTTTCTCTACTTGCAACTATATTTATGCATTTTCCACATTTCTTGACATCTCACCTGGCCCTTCACCTTATATTCTTTCTTTTGTTTTTTTTGGCACAATCAGTTGCTTCCTGATTTTTATCTACTTCTGGTTTGATTTCCATTCCTGCTTGATGCCGATATGCTTCTTCTAGAGTAAGCAGAGAAGTCATCTTAGAGTTATTCTCCTCATGTGTAAAAATTTTCACTATGTTTGGGTCTCATGAGGTCAGCAGATATGTGTGCAGTCCCATGATTGCAAAGCTATACATGTAATCAGTTTCAAGGAGAACCATCCCTCCTTCAGAATGGGGAATATATAATCTTGGTATGCACTGATTTTTATAAATCATTTGGTGAGCATGAACCATCCTTCTTGTTTTCCTGTCTAGTCTATCCAACATGTTTTGGGTCCGTTCAATCACTCCAAAACTGTAAGTTAGGACAGGAATAGCAAATTTGTTTATAGCTTGAATTTTGTTCCTAGATGTCAACTCTATTTTCAGGATTAATTGAAGTCTTCTAAAGTATTTCTTACTACGTTTTATTCACATTTGTTCATGTTTTATTGTTGTTCCTTCATCAGTTCCCAAATATTTATACACCCCTCTTGCTCAACTTCTTTTATATCACATTCTTGTCCCAAACTGATGTTTTCTTGGTGCTGTAGTTTTCCTACTTTAAAGGTTGCTTTTGCATATGTATCAAGACCAAATGAAATTCTTATATCATCTGAAAAAGTTTTGACAACTTTCAGTTCCTCATCTGATGAGCTATAGAGTTTAAATCATTGACAATGAGAAGATGAGAAGTCATTAGACTTTGTTGTTTTCTACGAGCCAAATTATAGCCGTGGCCTGAGCTGTTAAGTAGACAGCTTAAAGGGTTAAGGGCAAGGCAGAATAGTAGTGGTGACAGAGAGTCACCCTGGAATATCCCCCTTTAAATTTTTATCCCTGGTATAATAATCTGTCCTTTATCATGGCTTAATTGCAAAGTGGTCTGCCACTGTTTCATGGTCACTGTAATGTAGTCCATTCGTGTAGGATGTATCTTATACATTTTCAAGCACTCTTTTATTTGTGAATGTCGGATACTATCAAATGCCTTTTTGTAGTCAATCCATGCCATACTTAGATTCTTTCCCCTTTTACAGTTCTCCACTGTGACTTTATTTAACAACAAATGATCCTTTATTCCATATGACTTTCCAGCTGGGTGAGTTAGTCAATGATGCCTGAGTGGGGGGGAATAGTATCAAACACCTTGGCTAAGCCTAGGTAGGTTGTATGCACAGATTTCTCCTCATCCAGGGCCTTGGTGACTATCTCAAAGAAGTCCCCCAGGTTTAACGGGCATGATCTCCCTTTGACAAATCCAAACTGAGTAGGGTCAAGTGATTTGAGATTACCTATATCTTTGTTGATAAGGTCCATGATGATTCACTCCATGGCTTTGTAGATAAGGCTAGTCAGGCTAATACTTCTATAATTCCCGGGGTTAGTGGAAGTACCACCTTTGTGCAAGGGAATAACGGTGGCCTTTGCCCTTCAGCTGGGACAAAGCCGGTGATTAGACTATGATTGAAAAGAGTACCCAGTGGTGTTGCTAATTCTTGTTTGAGCCCATGTAGGACACAGCCTGGGATGTTATCAGGACCCATAGATGCTGTGTTTTTGGCCTTAGAGAGGGCCTTTATGACCTGCTCTTTAGATATACAAGGTATGGGACAGGTGGTTGGGATGTCATGGGGTACATGTGGCAGGGACAGGGGATTGATGTTTTTACAGAACATGTTGTCCAACAGGCTAGCTATGTCCACAGGCTCAGTATATGTGATATCATTATCTATCAGTTTGGCACAAATCTGGGCCTTTCCTTTCAGGTTACAGATATTACTAAAGAATGACTTATGATTGTCCTTAGTTGAGGAAACTAATCTGGATTCATATTTTGCTTTGGAGAACTTCACAAGAAGTCTTATTTGCTTGTTTAAGCTGAGGAGGGAGTGTTTCCTGTTTAGGGTTCGCTCCCTCTTACTCTTAGACAGTAATTTCTTCTCTTGTCGTAAAGCCTGTTAATGGCAGTTGTCCACCAGGCAGGTTTGCTGTTCCTTGAGGAGCTTGTTTTGGTCCTATCAGGTACGGCTGAGTCAATGTAGTTATACAGGTGTTTGTAAGTGATTGTACAGGGCCTTAGTGTAAGATTCGGTGTAGTTGCCACTTCCAGCTGTGGGTGAGCTTGGAATGTTGATCATGACTTTCTCCTTATCTAATGTGGTGAGTGGGACGTCTGTGTGTCTCACTATGGAGTCTCCAATGACAAGTCTTTTGAGTGTTATACCTTACTGGCTTGGCAGGTGAGACACTGGTGTTATTATGTGTCATAGGTGCTGTGGGAACTGTATTAGTTGCAGTAGTCTTGTGTTTTGGAGGTCTCTGATGTTTTGGTAAGTTTTTTGAGAGAACCTCTGCGTATGTTGATTTTTGTGTTGGGTGTGTACTATGTGAATAAGTAGTGGTACTATGTGCACAAGCAATGGTGGGTGGGTGGGTTGACAACCTCTTCAGTGTTATTGTTTTGAATGTGAAAGAGCATGGATTCAAGATTCTTGTTGTAGATATATCTCTAGCACTCTGTACTAGATTAGGTTCATAGGTTCATAGGTTTATACTAGGCTATCTGCCCTAAGGCATTTATAAGCCTAGCCCAAATTTTTGTGGCTTACGCCACCCCTTATATGAAAAAATACTGTACCCATTAGTTTGTTGTGCCTCTGTCCAGCAGTGACACAGAGATGATTCCCGGGGTAAACCTACGATCTCCCATCCACAGGTCAAGATTTCTCTTGAACAGAGCCAGTGAGGTGCTCTGCCTCACATGGACCAGGATTTTATTCCACAGCATAGGGAGTCTCTGAGTGATAAATCTATCCCTCCAGCACGTCCTATTTATATCCGTGCTAAGGTTTAAGTCGCTTGCTCTAGTGGTTTTGGTGGATTTGGATTTTTTGAGGTGGAGCATGTCCATTAATTCCGGGTTGGACATGGCCTTGTATGTCAGGCACACGTCACCTCTGAGCAGACGATATGCGACTGAATAGAGCTGGAGTTTCTTCAATCTGGCAGCATATGACAGATTTTGGAGTCCCTTTATCCTTTTGGTGAGGAACTTTTGGGGTCTCTCCAATTGCTGCAGATGTTGGGTGAGATACATCCCGAATGGGGCATTGTACTCGATCATTGGTCTGATAAGTGAAGAGTACAGGGGAACAATGACCTCACTAGATCTGGATGTGAATCCCTTCATGATCAGGTGGGCAATGTCGAAGATCTTTCTAACCACTTTAGCAATGTGAGTGTCAAAAGAAAGGCCACTGTCAACCTGGGTCCCCAGGTCCCTGATAACCTCTTCTGTGCTTAGTGGATTGCCACCTATATGGTAGCTTGGGGTTACCTTGTTTTTCCCGAAGGGTATGACTATACATTTTTTGGCATTTAACTTCAGGCCATGGCTCTGGCACCAGCTATCTGTTTCTGTGAGTCCCTTCTGAAGGATATCCGTGTCCGATGCCCTTTCCACTATGGCGCCCAGTTTGCAGTCGTCTGCAAACTTTGTCAGCCAAAGTCCTCCCATGTTGGCCTGTACTTCTGAGAAGTAGATGCCGAACAATAGGGGGCCAAGGTCCGAGCCCTGTGGGACACCACTTGTGACCGGCTTGGAGCCTGACATAGTGCCAGCAACTCTAACCCTGTGGGTTCTGTCCTTAAGCCAGTTTGCAACCCATCTTGTGACATATGGGTTTACATTTAAGCTGGCAAGTTTTTCTACAATACCCAAGTGGGGTATTGTGTCGAAAGCCTTTGTAAGGTCAAGGTAGGCTGTATGGACTGCCTTTCCCTCATCAATGGCCTTGGTGACTGTTTCGAAGAAGTCGACCAAGTTCAAAAGGCATGATCTTCCCTTGACGAAGCCAAACTGGGTCGGGTCCAATGTCTGCAAGTCCCCTATATCTTTGTTTATGAGCTCCATTATGATCCTCTCCATAGCTTTGCAGACTAGACTTGTTAAGCTTATGGGGAGGTAATTACCAGGGTCCGTAGAGGCACCACCTTTGTGGAGTGGGACCATAGTTGCCGTACGCCACTCCTTGGGCACGTATCCTGTGGTAAGGCTGAGATTAAACAGCTGCCTTATGTGCGGGTTTAATTCCTCATTTAGCTCGTGTAGCACACAGCCGGGGACACCATCCGATTGAGTTATTAGTAGAGGGTTGTCGGTGTACATGAGGCAATTACTCCACTGCCTCAAGAGACTCAAGTCAACAAGGTTGGCAGGAGAAACAAAGTTAGTCCGACTGCCCATAATGTTAGGTTGAAGACTGTTATCACAAAGGGTGGCTTTTCAGGATCAATCAAGGAGGAGCTCAGTGGATGGATATTTCTGCCAGTTTTTTTTTTTTTACTGGTGGTTTAATAGGTTACAGCTCACTAGCAGTATTTCTTTGACTGGGAAAGTACTAAGGATGAGGGCTACACTAATGTGCTATGGCTGTATCTAAGGGAAAAATTGTTGAATTTATCTGTCTGGCTATGGTGCATAATTGTGCGGCAGTGCACTGTGGTGTGTGATGTGCAAGGAAGCAGAAAGCTGTTCAAACACAGGGCTTAAATACCTGAAGCTAAAAACTTGAAACAAAAAAGTTTAAAAAGGTTCAAAAGGACCAATGAGGATGCTTACTCCAAGCCCTAGACCAACCACCTTTCACCGGACAGGTTTCAGTCAGCACACTCCTCTCACTAGAGTGTAGAAGGCCTCCTTCCAATCAAAGATGGCCTGAAAAACATGCTCAGAACCAGCAACCACTACAAACAGACCCAGATGCAGCAAACTATACTACAACTACTAGCTACCCTAGTTTTGGTGGGAAACACTAGAGAATGTTTAACACAGCAGAAAAATTACAGTGATACACTAAAAAAAGTTTAAAACAGCAGAAAATCAGCAAGGAGACTTTAAACAATGTTTAAACAGCTAACAAATCAGTTATTTTAACACTGTTTGGATTATATTTGCTTTCTCTAACAGTGGTTTTTCATTGAAACCAGAAAAAGCATAGCAGGTTGTGCAACAGTAAAAAGTACCAGCAAATACATAAAACAATGAAAATAGCAAAAAGAGGTTTATAAACAGTCCTTGTACGTAGCTTTCACTAATTCTACCAGTGCTTCTGGGAATTGGAACCACCATAGGACTGCCTAAATCAGCTTTCTTGGGACCTTGTCATATGCTTTCTCCCAGTCTAGGAATGCCCAGTCAGACTCTTTCCTCATCTCTATCTTCTTCTCAGCTATCTGTCTCACAGCAAACATCAGGTCAAGTGTGCTGCATCCTGATCTGAATACAGACTTTTCATCTCCCATCTTACTTTCTACTACTCAGTGTATTCATTTTTCAATCACCATCTCCAGAACCTTAGGCAATGTGACAGGAGTTTGACACCTCTATTTTTTTCTTGAATACAGGCACTAGAATGCTTACTCTAATCAACTGAGATAAACCATTCTCTCCACACTTCTATAAGTACCCTCAGGAGCCATTTTTCCTCTATCTCACCCAGTATCCGTGTCATATCTGCTGTGACCTCATCAGAGCCTGCCGCTTTCCCTGAATTAACTTTCCTTAGTGCTGTTCTTACTTCTTCTATGGTGGATTCCTTCTCTTCTCTCATCATAGGCTATGTCTGGGGCAGTACAGCTTCTGAGGGGGTTTCTTCATTCTGAAGCTGCTGGAAGTACTCATTTCATCTGCCTTTGATGTCATGTGGACTGGTGAGCAGGTTGCTGCTGGCATCCATTAAGAATGGTGGCTGACTATCCTGTTTATCTTTCTGTCCTTGCCTTGCAACTTGATATAGTTTCTTTGCAAGGGCGCCCGCAGGCAGGTGCAAGGGGGTGCACTTGCACCCCCCTGGAAGTCCAGTCACATCTGCGCCATGGGCATGCTGACATCATTGTGCGGTGCACATATTTTCAAGTTTGCGAGTGGGAACTGAAACAGATGGTTTCAGGTTTGCGAGTGGGAACTGAAATGGACGGTTTTGGGTTTGCGAGCGGGAACTGAAACGGATGGTTTTGGGTTTGCGAGTGGCTTTAGCTGAGAGGAGGACTCCGCTGAAGATAACAGACAGGACACTTTTCAGAGTGAGTAAAGTAGGTGTGTGTGTGTGTGTGTATAAAATGCCCCAGGTGCTACATGGCGGTGGGTAGAGAATAAGGCTTGAACCCTGTACCTTGGGCCCAGGTGGCAAGAGCCTGAAATCCCTACCCACCACCATTTGTAAAAATGTT
Source organism: Protopterus annectens (assembly GCF_019279795.1). Lineage (NCBI taxonomy): Eukaryota > Metazoa > Chordata > Ceratodontiformes > Protopteridae > Protopterus > Protopterus annectens. Next base: position 357,323,713 of record NC_056729.1, on the reverse strand, counting down.
GCAGATTTTTCCCTCATACTTTTTCTGTTCCTCATAAAATCTGTGGTTTCTGTATTTGTGTCCTTGTTGCAAAGCCAGTAGTGCATTGGTGCAGTGGTAGCATTGTTGCCTGACAGCTACATGTTCTCTGGTTTGATTCTTGGCTGGGATGCCTTACCTTCTGTGTGGAGTCTGTATGCCCTCCCTGTTTTTGTTTCCTCCCATCTTACAAAAAACATGTGTCTGTCTGGAGTGTTTCTCCCTGGGCCTCTGCTAAAAATTAGCTTTTGTTCCAAGTCAGACTTTCCTGGTTAACAAATATTAAAAATGACACTCATTTGAATATCAGACTTCATAGTCTTCAGAAAGTGCATGGTAACGCAAAAGCTTTTAGTCTAGCAATTTTCTAAGTGTATACGATGGATATTTGAAATGTGTCCCTATTTTTGGGACTGTAGTCCCCCATTATTGGCTTCATCCAGGTTTTGTGCTAAGGTTGAGAGCTATGGTAAGAACTGAATTCACTGAATATGTTTGGGGGCTATATTCCCACGTTACTGGCTTTGTCCAGGTGTTGTTTGCTAAGAGGTTGAGAGCTATGGTGAGAACTGAATTCACTGAATGTTTGGGGGCTGTATTCACCCATTATTGGCTTTGTTCAGGTGTTTTGTGCTAAGAGGTTGACAGCTGTGCTATGGTGAGAACTGAATTCACTAAATGGTAGCCATTTAAGTTTCCGTCTTACTCTTTCACAAAATAGCTGATTTGGCGTAGTGGAATGTTGCTCTGACTGTTTTGCACAGGGTCCCCTGGGTTCAAGACGTCGCAGTGAAATGTATGGTGGTAATGCAGCATTTTATTCTAGCAACTTTCCAACATTATACAAGCAATGTTTAAAATGTGTCCCTGGTTTTTGGCCTTTTGCCCCCCCCCCCCCAATAAATGTTGGCTTTTCCAGATTTCTTGTGCTGCAAAGTTCAGAGATACAGCTGAGTGTCGAGTAGATTTTACAAGGAGCTGAGAGCTGCAGGGGAACAAAAGTTTAGTGCTGCTTATGATTAGCCTGCTTGCATTGTTAATAGCACAACAGGTAGTGTACTTGCTTTTGATGCTGAAGGCTGTGGGTTCTACTCCCACAGTAGGTAGATGCATTGCTGATACTGTACTGTGTTGTAAAGTGGGTGGATGCTGCAGTCCCTTTTGGCAAAGATACCTAGTAACTATGAACCTGTTATCAGTTTGCTATCCATTCCCTATTGCAGTATTACTAGCTTATCATTTTTTTAATGCATGCAACATAGGCAATTTATTCTTCAAGGGCAACAGGCATTTTATTTGTAGATGAAACAATGACATATAAAGTTGTTTGCTAGCAGCAACCTCTTTATTAGTTACAGATTTCTTTAATGTGGATTTTACTACTTCAGAGATTGTGCATATTTACTGATACTGGTGGACTATAGAAGGTTGAGTAGACATTTTATGATGGAAATGTTCTGAATTGGGCAGTTTTGTCATTGGTGTATGCATTTTGTTTCATTGTTTACTGGAAAATGTTTAAAACAATGAATTTAAAATGTCCTCTAACAACTGTACTATACTGTACAAGGAATATAATGTAATACAGTCAGGAAGGTGTATCAAAGAGCATGTGTTTGTTTCATGTTCAAGGGGCCTATGATTTTGAAAACAGCCCAGAGTTAATATTTATCTGCCACTGGCAAAATGTATTTTCTTTGAATGTGGGTTTCAATGCTGTTTCAATGTATGTGAGTTTCAAGGGCAGAGAAGTTTTAATGCTAAGTCTATTTTCATTGTGAGACTGCATTGTTTTGTTTAACAGATATCTATTAGGGTTTGTGCTGTAAAATGCAAAATAAAACTTTCAAATGAAGTCTAAATCATCGCAGAAGTAAAGCAATATGCACATTACAGTGTTTATGGTAAATGGGGCAAAATTACCAAGGAATGAGACATTGGAATGGCTGCAGGGGGGAGGGTCCATTCAACCATGATTTTGTGAGGGGGGGTAGCAAACTCAGACAGCCCCAGATGAACTATACCTCTCAGTTGTCCATATTTTTGCAGAATGAATAGATATTTGCTTCTTATGTTTGGTTTGTTCCTCATACAATTTGTGGTTTTCTAGCAAATCATTTAGGAATGAAGTCACTAAATGACAGACATTGAGTTTCAGACATCATAACCTTCAGAAAAATGCATGCTAATGCAAGATCTGTTATTCTATCAACTGTCTTAAGTTTATACAAGAGCAATTTTTAGTAGCGTTTGTATGTTCTCCCAATATATTTGGCCTTGTCCAGATTTTCTGCATTAAGAGGTTGAGAGGTATGTGCAAATCGCTTTGTAGAATTAGGAATATCCAAACCTCTCCATTGTCCCCAATTTTGGCTCAAAATGTTACTCTCCCCTAATAATCCCTCCTCAAAATGGCAATTTTGGAAGACAATGCGATTGAAGTCTCCTAGAATAATGGTGTTGGCTTAATGCATAGGGACACAATATTAGTTAGGTAGGAGATATGGACTGATGGGGTACATAGAGGGGACCTATAGTTAGGTATGACACAGTAAGGAGTTTTGTTAATGCCAAGTTGCAGAGGAATTCCACGTCATTATCTCACCTAGCAAGTCTGGAGATGAAATGTTCTTTAAGAATATGTAGACACCATCACCTTTTCATTTTGGGTGATAGGCCTGAACTTGTGGCAGGTATTGAAATCCTGCATTAAAGGAGTGCTGTCATCGGTCTTGAACTAGGTCTCTGTGATGATGCATATATAGATGTTTTCCAGGGGAAGCAGTGCTTGTAAGGTGTGGACTTTTTAGCTTAGGCTCTGAAAAGGAAATTGATTATTTTCTAATTCATGTAGCTATAAAATTCAGTATAAAAACTGTAAAAGTTTCTGAATGCAAACACACTATTTATTAAAGCAGCGTCATGGTAGGGAGTACTTCAGTACAGAGAGATTCAACTATATACATAGCCATGAGTTCCTTTATACCTTTATGTCAAAAATAAACACCATGGTCACACAGAGTTTACAGTTGTTTTAACTTAATGTATTTCTTGCACTAAGAAGTTGAGGTGTGTGTGTGTGCGTGTGTGTGTGTGTGTGTGTGTGTGTGTGTGTGTGTGTGTGTGTGTGTGTGTGTGTGTGTGTGTGTGTGAGACAGAGTCAGAGAGAGAAATGCCCTAGTTAGATCTAACAGGTGGAATTTATTTTCAAGTGCATTTTCAAGGAATTGTGAGCTTCAAGGGAAGCAAAACATTACTGCTGCTCATGCTAAGTCTGCTTAAAATGTGCAACTGTTTTGTTTAGCAAATGGTATCATTATTGTGGTATAGACTTTTAAAGCAGTGTTAGCACAGCAGGTAGCATACTTGCATCTTGATGCAAAGGGTTGTAGGTTCTATTCATACAGCATTTACATTTGTATTTTAAGGGGGGTATGGTACTGCAGTTCTTAGTATGTCCTCCTTTGGATGAGACACCTAATAACTATGAACCTGTTTTTCAGCCTGCTACCCATTCCCTATTGCAATATACCAGCTTACCATTTCTTTTAATGTAAAATAGCCAACTTATTCTTCAAGGGCAACAGGCACTGAATTTGTAAATGAAACACTGAAATATAAAGTTTTCTAGCAACAACCTCTTCACTGGTTTCAGATCTCTTTAATGTGGAATTTATTCAGATGACTTTTACTTCTGCAGAGATTCTGCATATTGATTGATATTGCTGGATTGTATGACAGAAGTTTGAGTGGCCCTTTATGGTTGAAATGGTTTGAATTGGGCAGGTTGTCATTATTGGTTCATATTATTTGTTTCATTGCTTAAAGGAAAAATGTTCAGAACTATAAATTTAAAACACACTCTAACAAGTGGTGCTGTATTATACAAGGGATATAATTCAATTATTATATAGTATAATTAATAGTCAGGAAGGTGAATCAAAGAACTTTTGCATGGTTCTAAAAATGTGTGCAAGGAGATTGATTTGAAAACAGCCCAAAGGTAAACTTAATCTGCCACTGGCCAGATGCATTTTCTTTGAATGTGGGTTTCAATGCTGTTTCAGTGAATGTGGGTTTCAAAAGTAAAGTTTTAATGCTAACTCTGTTTTCATTGTAAGACTATTGCTTTGTTTAGGTTTAGTAAATGTCTATCAGTGTTTGTGCTATAAAATTTTTAATAAAAGTTGTAATAAAATCCAAATATCTGGAATCATTGTAGAAGTAAAGCATAAAACAGTATGCACACAGAGATTTGAACAGTGGCTATGACAAATGGGGAGAAATAGCCAAGTAATGGGACATTGGAATGGCTGCGTGGGTGGGGGGTGGGGCTATGTGGGCAGAGGGGTGAGGCTGTGGGTAGAGGGGGGTGGGGCTGTGTGGGCAGGGCTTTGGGTTTACACCCCCTGCAAAAAATCCTGTGGGCTCCCTTGTTTCTTTGTGCCATTGACTGAGTCACTTTCCAGAAGCTGGCAGAGTGCCTCTAATGCCTTGCTCTTTGCTATTGCAGCTCCTTTCTTAGCCTCTTTGTTAGTAAACCAGTATTCCTTCCAGCGCAGTCAGTCTTTTCTATCACCCATTTTTTTCCTGCACTCCTTTTTTCTTTTAATGAGTTGCTGGACGTATGCATTCCACCACCAGCTTTCCTTATGCACCTTATTTCCATACAATACCTTGCTCAGCCACATATCTGTTATGTAGTCCTCACACATGCTGTTTTGAGGGACTACCATTCTTCTTCAGCTCCACCTATTCTTCCTCTTGTTGAGATGATAGAGCCCTGAGTAATTCTTTGAACTGTTGTGCTTTCTCTCCAGTCAACTTCCAGGTCTTCTGCCTGATCTCTGTTGACTTTAGAGCCTTCTCTGTCCACTGCTTGCAGCTAATTGTGGCAACTAGTGGTTCATGCTCTGGGCCAACTGTTTCACTGAGGATGGCTTTGCAATCACTGATTCTACTCCAGTACCTTTTCCTTAATAGGAAGAAGTCTACATGAGTTGCATGTTGGCCACTCCTGTATGTGATTTTGTGACTGTCTCACTTGCTGAACCATGTGTGGGCTACCATTAATCCATTTGCCATACAGAAGTTTAGAATAACTTCTTCTTTATTCCTGTTGCCCCACCCACATGGGCCCAGGCAGTCCCCATATCCTCTTCTGTCTGTCCCGATATATGCATTCATGTCACCCATTATCAACACCAATTCATGTTGTCCTACTTTATCCACAAGGTTCTGCAACTGCTGTCTGAATGCACTCTTTTTCTTACTATTACAACCCTGCTGTAGGGCATAGGCTGAGATTATGATACTGCCCTATCATTAGGCTGGAGTCTGATTGCCATGAGTCTGCCATTAATTCTGATGTCATCTCTCACTGCCTTCTGAAGCCTTGCCCTCACCACAATTCCTACACCATTTCTAGCCTGTCTTCCTCCTGAGTAGTAAACTCTGGATCCCAAGACAAGTGAATTTGCTGCACTGCCCTTTGTCTCATGGAAACATAGGATGTCTAGCCCGGTCAACAAATGTAAAATAAAATAAAATAAAATAAATGTCCAGTCTCCTCATTGCCATCATGTCATCCACCTCCAAGTTGCATCCTGTCAGGGAACCTGTACATTGAATGTTGCAATTCTTTAGTTCATGTTTGGTAGGTTGATTGTTTTTATGTCCAGCTTTCACTCAACAGGACTATCCCAGGTAACCCAAGCTGGGCAACTGGACACCAGCCAGCCAGTAGCTTATTGACCCAGGGCTCCTGGGCTTTATGGGGGGCACACACTACCCAATAGGGATACATACATTCCTCTCACTGTTAGCATGGATCCCTGGTATAGGTTGTAGTAGGCTGGGTCCTCAACCCACTTATCACCGGCAAATACTCATGTAAATACTCATACCCATTGAGTGACATTAGTCTTCAAGCTTCATTTTGCCCGCAATGATGGTTTCTGACTGGCTAGCTGCAGTGCTTCATTGTTTTCTAGTAACAATAGATTGATTTTCTAGTGGTTTTATCTGTATGGGCAGCATACCTTTGGGGGGTTATTTGTGTGGTGTTTGTGTGTGCATTGTCTAAAGTTACTTTTTATCATTTAATGAATATGAATGCAGTCTATGCTTCAGGCTTCTTTTTAGCTTGTTTATGTTAATGTAAGTGCATATTTGGGGTTAGGGTTCATTTTAAGGTTAGAACCATAATCACTGTTTTCTGCTTTCCTTGTGTATACTTATTTTTTATGTAGTGGATCAGAAATGCAATTCATTATACATTCATTTTTCTTTTTTATTTTATTTACCATTTTAAGTTAAGCTAAGTGTTGATTTCTATTAAAAACATGAACTCTGTATTCTTCTAACCACAACTGACAAAAAAACATTTACTTTTTTTTGCCTTCTCAAAATATTTATAAAACTTATAGTCAAGTCTGTCATTGAATCTGGCATACCAATAGAACTCAGAAAAAAATCTGAAGCTACATTCCCAATACAACACTTTCTGTGTGTTAATGTGAAGAAAACAGAGAGATGAAACAGAATAATTAATTAAGCATTAATACTTAATAAACCTCAAGAAAAGGTGCATGCACAGTTACAACATCAAAAGTAAATGTTATACTATGTGGTTATTTTTAGCTAAACTATAATATCAACAGTAAAAGTTGGAGTATAGTGGTGCTGTAGCTAAGCATAATAGATGGCACTTGCCTTGTTTATAAGTACCAAGAAGATTTATATTATTAACTTGATACTTACATTTTTAAAACTTGTAGCCATTTTGATCAGAAATTGCAAAATATGTTTATAACATCATTAATTGTCAGTGATTTATAAAAATAAAACAGTTTCAATAAACAGTTTGAGTGATCTTCCCTACTAATGCTCAGCTGTTAACGATTATATCAATACTGTAGACCATAAAATGTGGGCAGGAGGCTGAGGAAAAAAAACAGTTGCCACATGTTTCTAGCATTCAGAAGAAAGAACTGCAGGGATATTGGAAGATAGCTGCTTGACAAGCTATAACGAGCAAGTCTTTGATATAATTTAAGCATAACAGTTGGAACCACAAAAATCCTGGCAAATGTATGAAGGAAAGTAATACATTTTTCCAATACTGAGGTGCAGTATGGAAAATTACATGTACTAGTAACAAGGAGAAGAGATTCATAAATATTCCAAGGCCACTGAGTCTTATGATCATTCATGCCTTGCCAATACTCTCCCTCGGGCCAAACCTCCTTTCTCCATGAGGGCTATACCAGTTAATTCTGAACTAAATTGTTGGATAGCCATCCAATGATCTAGGTTAAGCTTAAAGGAAGATAGTGAGCCGCACTGATTCACATGCAGGGAAAATTTGTTCTGGAAGCTAGAGAGGTGCTGGGTTAGAAACCTGCCCTTCTACTGTGTTTTACTTATCTGTTGGTAAAAATTTAGGTCCCTGGTTTTAGTATTAGTGGAGAAATTGGACTTGTGAGGATACAGGAAGTCTAGGACAAGTGGGTCTCTAACAGTACGGTAAGTGAGAAAGAAGTCTCTCCTCAAAAGTTTATAAGGCACTGAATAACGTGATAAAGCTTTCAGCTTCTGTTGTTAGCTCAGCAGTTTTAGACCTGTATTCTTTTTAGTTAGTAACCCTTGGGGTCTTCCTAATTCTTTGATTTGTTTAGTAAGATATTCCCAAAGGGAGATTCCCTTTGCCAAAGATATAGTTGAATGATATATAGATTTGAGAGTGGACATTTTGCCCCTATCAGATGACAGGGATCAGAAACTGTTGCCATCCGGTCCAGGTATAGCCCAGGATAGCTTTCTGAAGGTGTCTTGGTTATTGTGATTTTATTCAACTAACACTTTGGTTTCCATTAAAAAGTGAAGAAATGTTGGGAGTATTTTTTGACAGATGCACTTCTTCAGAACATTCTCACCAGATTTTTGGGATGCTTTCAAGTATAAATTCTGATCTACGGGTATGGGTCAGTTGGATGTAGAATGGGTGAAGCATGAGGACCCCCAAATACAAATTAAATATGTGATGCCTTTGACCATTTCTCAACCAGGAATGGAGAAAAAAATAAGTACCATAATGATTTTTTGCTTTTGCTAAAACCATTAGCTTAGTAACTTTTGGATTTAAGATCTGGATGGCCAGTGAGAAGGTGAAAGAGGCATGCATGTAACCAAGCCTTAGTTTCTGAAGATGCTTGCCTGAATGGCAAAGATGTAAGGAAGAGACTATAAAGTTCAGATATCTGATAAAGGCTTACTCCGTTTAGAAAATCTTTTCCAATAGATGCATTTTACAGGATTATACAAATTGGCAGCCACGCTGGTGCAGTTAGCATTACTGCCTCACAGCAAGAGGTTCTCCGGTTCGATCCTCGGCTGGGGTGCCTTCTGTGTGGAGTCTGCATGTCCTCCCTGTGGTCGCATGGGTTTCCTCCGGGTGCTCCTGTTTCCTCCCACATCCCAAAGACATGCTGTAGGTGGATTGGACACTCTAAATTGGCCCTAGGTGTGAGTGTGCACATGTGTGTGCCTTCTGTGGAATGTTGGGCACCATGATGGCAACTCGACACAGTAAAACTCCACTGCCAATCCTAAGCAGAGAGTTAATCCACTGTAGTGCCCCTTAACTGGGAAAGGCCGAAAGAAGAAGAAATACTTGTAACATACAGACCTTAGTAGGAACATTCAAAGCAATTATTTCATCATGTAGTTTAATATCATTCCTTTGTTAATTGCATTTCCACTGACTTCCCAGGGAAGAATCAGTTCAGGCTTGCCCAAACTGCCCCTGAAACCAGCTAGCCATATGAGTTAGGTAAATGTCTGCTGAAAGCAGAAATATCAAGTAGTGATTTCAGTTTTAACAGTAAGCAACTATCTGTAAAAAATAGGACCTTCCTCTCAAAAATCTTAAAGTTTCCAGTCTGATACAAGCAGCTGCTAGACAGTAATCAGGTAAATGGTACAATCACCATTAAAAAAAACTACAGGTTGCAATGGCCCTCCCTGTCTGGTGAGTCTTTTCAGAGTTTCTCAGAGGGAAATGTGCCAACAGCTTTCAATAGATAAGCACAGAGGCTATGGTAATCTTACAACTCCTAAGAAGTAAACAGGGAGACCAAAGAAACTCGCAACTGTCCAAAGATATTCCCACTAGATAGAGTCAAATGCTTCTTTGAAGCCCACCAAGGTGATAACTTTTGGGCATGTTGCATTGAAGTTATTAGAAAAGTAACATGATCCATACTGGATCTGTCAGGTGCAGATTCAACCTACTCTAGGCCAGGAAGGATAAGGAGAAATGGTTTAAGATGGTCACCCAGGATATGTGCATAAAACTTAATGTTTACACTCAGAAGTGAAATATGACTACAGCTGTTGACCAGACACAGTCCTTGTGTACTTTTGTGATTCCCATTACAACAGCCAAAGTTGAGTAGGCTGAAATATCTGAAGTACTTTAAATATCATCAATAAACAGGGGGAGACCCTCCTCTAGTTTTCAAAACTTGTACACTTCTCTGTTGAAGCCATTTGGGCCACAAGCCATTTTTTACATGAAATAAATGACCTGAGACAGCTCTGTCTTAGGAAGTGGTGCTGCATGGAAGGCAGCATCTTCAAGTCACAGGTGTGGGACTTCAAACTTCTGTAGAAGGTCATCATAGCCGGCCTTAGGCATAGGCCAACTAGGCGGCCGCCGAGGGTGCCGCTCTAGCAGGGGTGCTTTTTCAGTATTTATTTGGTGTAGGTAGACCAGGATGGGGGCACCAGGTGGTGTGGGGGGGCACTGTGGAGTCCTTTTGCCTAGGTCTACAGTTGACCTAAGGCCGCTCCTGAAGGTTATCAAGGGATTCTTGCCATTTCACATTTAGGATTAGTGTCACATTATGTAAGTTCTTGTAGTACTGTTTAAAGGCAGTTCTGATTTGCTCTAATGTCCCTGTACAACTTTTATTTGAATGAGTTATCCTTGCAGTTACCCACAAAGATTTCCTTTTGATGACCCTAAACACCTGCAGGATACCTGCTGCACTACCCCCCACATGGGATTGCAGAGCAGGCCTTGAAGGTGTAATCTGACTCTGCAAAGGTGCAAGTAAGTCAACATACATTCAGATCTCGTGCATACAGATACTAGTTGTTTGCTTTAAAGGGTTTGTCAGTTTCTTTTTCTGTTTGCCTTATGACTGAGTTTACTCTGTTGAGAACTAAGAACCTCACTAATTTGTAGCAAGCTGCAATTTTTACTTTTAAAGAATCTCACTAGATATTGGGTAGCATACTACAATGATAGTTCAAACACAACCAATTATCAGTGCCTGCTTGGATCAGCCAGAAATTGCATTAAAATCCTGAAGAATCATAAGGTTTGTTTTCTGAAAGACTAGTAGTTAACTGTGGGACACTAAGATGTAAAAGTCCTCAGTGGAATTCGCTGTGGGATTCTCTTCCACCTCTGATACTGAAACAGATACCAGTTTGGGTTCATCTACTTTTTAAAGGAAGACACGGCTCTACCTTCCCTCTCTTTCAATATAAGTGGGTGAGAGAAAACACAGGAATCAAAAACAAAATGAAAGACTTGCTAGAGAAAAAGTACATGAGAATGTTTCTGAAAATGTAATTATTAATATTTCCAGTGATAATGTCACCCTAAATAAAAGTTCCTAGACTTTCCACCTCACATTGTTTTATTATTAATGATGCAATTTATTTGTCTAGGTTATCAGATGTTGCTTTTCCCAACATAAGCCTAGCTATGGGAACATTGCAGAAATGAATGACAGTATATTTGGTCTTAAAATTTAAAAAATCTATTTTTACCCCTTATCACCTAACAGTGAAGCTATTTGAACAGCAGGTCATGCAGGCATTTTATACAAATGCATATATTTTGTTTAGGGGTAATTTTCAAAACTTATTCAGAAATGAAAGAGAAGTTCTTGATTTTTTGCATAAAATTAAATATCTTATTATCGCCTGAGATGACAGAAGTGTGCTGATTTGGAACAAGCAGACTGGAACAGTGAGGTTCATGCTGTACTATTTGACTCCATATATATTACAAAATCATGCATTTTGATCCTAGTTAACACTTTAAAACATAAACTGACCACATCATAGTAAGGCTGGTCTCTGCCAGGGTCATTGCTTAGGATTTTAGAATACAGCTAACAGTGGATGTTCCCAATAAACAACATTTCCAGAAGATACATAAACAAATTAGGCCCATCCTGGGGAGACTAATAATATCTGGAAGGGGTTCCTTAACTTTCTTGAATTTTATCTGAAACCTTTAGTGAAATCTATACCAGCATGTATCAAAAATACTAGGGATTTTTCACAAATAATGTACAGACTGAATTTGGACAATCTTACATATATGTGTTGTTTTGATGTGCAATCCTTATATATGACAATACTACATGTAACAGTTATGTATTATTTAAAATTCTGTCAGCTACAACATCACTGTTTTCAAAGTTAATAACTGATTTATTAAAAGTGGTACTGCATAAAAATGTTTTCCATTTTTCTGATGAGTGCTATTTACATCGAAGGGGAACTACAATGTGGGGTACTTTGACACTCATCTATACAGATATTTCAATACTGTACTTTGAAAATGCATTTTTTCAACAACCTGAATAACTATTTTTTAAACTACATTAGTCTTTGGAAAAGATTCTTGGATAACTGTTGGGTCATATGGTGAGGGCCTGTGAACCAAATTAAAAGAGTTTGTCTATTTTCTGAATTCTACTAATTTAGGAATTCAGTTTACTTTTACCTCTGATCTATTCATTAGCAGTTATTTAGCTGTAGCAGCGCTGAAGGTTTGGGGGGGAACAGTTAGTATTTTACTTTCACCTCTGATCTATTCATTAGCTATTATTTAGCTGTAGCAGCACTGAAGGTTTGGGGGGAACAGTTAGTATTTTACTCTCACCTCTGATCTATTCATTAGCAATTATTTAGTTGTAGCAGTGCTGAATGTTTGGGGGGAAGTTAGTATTCGCCTTTACAGAAAACTTTTCCATAGGAATGCTGTTTTGCTTGGTACCAGCTGTCAACCTCCACCTCCATACTATCAAGAATAGAACTTTTTCTCATTTTTTATGTGCAAGGAAAATATGCAGCTAGGATTCTACTTATAAAAGAAGAAACTAGGTACTTAAAAACAGATTTTTGAGTCATATGTATACATGCAAATTGATTCATCAAAACCACAGAAATTACAAAAAGCAAGCCAAGAACTGAACTAGTTTATGTTTCGGATACTGAGGCAGATAAACACTGGGTTAACCAACCCATTAGATTTTTTCCACCATATGTGAGCAACAGTTTCAAAACAGAATGCTGTTTTCAACAATATTGCCGTCTGGTAGCAAATGATATGCACATATTTTAAAATGTACAAACTGAACGTCTTCAGATAACATACAGGAAGTGTAAAACTCTAGTCACTTTTAACAAACATAAGAAGTGCAATCCTACATTGAATAAACATCTCTGTTTAACAGGAAAGCCACCCATGGGGTGTTTTCCTTGTGAATATTGTACCCACTGCACTGGGGTATGTTGGACAAAGCAGTTTACATCTATAACAGATCTAGAACTTTTGCGATTAGGTACATGATAACTTGTCAGAGTGAGTGAATTATATATCTTGTTGCATGTAAATGTGGTGCCTTCTATGTCAGTCAGACCCCTTGCCCTTTGAAACAGAGAATCTAGCTACACATAAGTGATAACAATTGTTAAGAGGGAGAGGTGTGCTCTATATCAGTGTGTATGTTAATACATCCACATACCCATTCCAACGTTCTTGAAATTGATAAAGTGTTTGGGTTTACTTTTACTACTTGGCTTAATAAATAAAGATTGATATTAATGATATTAAATTTTCACCCTGCGGGCTATAATGCCACCAGGACATATTTAATTCATTTGTATATACATTTGTATAATTGTTATTAATACATATAAAACATTTTTAATTGTAAGAGGTTTTGGTAAATATAAGACTATAAGTTTAAACAAAATAAATTTTACTATTACTTGAGGTTTGTAAAGTATTTTTCTCCTTTGATTTATGTCAGTTTTTTTCTGAATTATCACCACTAGATGGACTCCAAGATTATTGGGTGCATGCACACAAATACGAATGGATAACATATTATTTTAATGCACGTGGGATAGGAACTGGCTTATTACAGTTATTTTACTGTTGGGCACATGGCTTATTCATTCACATTATAGAGTAATGCTATATCTTGAAAATATCTAAATCATTTCACAGGTTAGATGAAATGTTTTATGAGCACCAGGTCATATACAGAAAATGTTTTTTGTTAAACTTTATGTGGTCATTTACCATGTATAGATAGTAGAAATGCCTAATACTAAAATATTACACTAATTATACAAAAAGGTTTTATGTTGATATTTGATCACTGCTGTTAGTGTTGGTCATATGGATGGAAATGCATTTAAACTTCTTTAGAAACGCATGTTTTATTATTTCCTCATATAAAGCAGTTCGCCATTATTTCATGTGCTGATCCGACTTTTGTTTGTTCATTATTTACACACACACACACACACACACACACACACACACACACACACGCACACACACACACACACACACACACACACACACACACACACACACACACACACACATGAAAGGGGTGACAGACTAAATTTACACATATATGAGAGAAAAAAGTGAGAAAAATGTGGGTCTGGCAGAGAAAAGAAATACTGGGGAGAGACTCATAGGTAAGGACATGCAAAGCATAAGACACTGAGTACCAAAGACTAAGATTAGCCTCAGCTGAGAGAAGAATTGAACTGTAAATTGTTTAACTAAGCTGGATTATGAGTCAGAAATCTAAACTGAATTGTGAGTACCCTTCATAATGTGGTTGAAATGGCACGACTGTGCTGTACATAACCTGCAGCGCAGAAAATCTCAGTACATAAATTACACTGAAAGCAAACAGTGAAGCTCCGGAGTATTTGAGTAATATTCCACTGGGGGAGAATGTAGGCAATGTTTGGTCTAGCTATACCAAACTATAAAGTATTCTGATAATTAAAATGCTGCCTGAAAGTACAGACTCATGTTGAGTTGAATTCCACAGTTGTAAAAAGAGGAATTTGACTGTGTGCTTCAGGAGAAATTGATATTATTTTTCTTCTTCTGACAAACTGTGATACTGCTGAGTTACTCTGACCTTAACAAGGTAAACTGTTAAATTAATTCTTTTTTTAGATGTTTTCCTCCTCTGCAGCTGACCATTGGCAGCCTTCAGTGCCTCTCTTTGTTCACTGCATATACTGGACACTCCTGCATGCCCCCAGACTTACTCTGACATGCTCAAGACTGGAAGAGATCAAGGCATCCTACTGCAGCATTATTGCTGAGGGGGGTTTCTCTTATTACCTAACTCCCTGTTTCACCCTGTGCTCACCTATACTTCCTTATGGGTGGTTGTGCTGCATATTATCCCACTTCTCTAGCAACTCAGTCAATGCCCCCTTTTTTCCCATTTTAAAACACAGTTCCTTACATGTAAAGGAACATGCAGGTATGTGACCAGCCCCAGGGTAGGAATGCCACTCCTTCTCCTGCCACACCTCAGTTGCCTATGCCACTGATGAAGCCCATGTCAGGGGGGGCCATAATTAAGGCTTTTTCCCTTTAAGCCATGGCAAGGCTCATTAAGTGAATTCTTAATTGAATGCTAAGCAGAGTGAGAGGTGTCTTTTCAACACTCAGAGCGTCAAAGCTGTGTTTCATTTTCCAAACAGTATTTTAAACATAGGACTGAAATGAAAGAACTAAACGTGCTGTGGTGCCAAACTACCTGAAATTTGGGGAAAAGGAGCAGAAATTCCCTCTAGTAAATGCAAAGTGAGGAAAAATAACCCCTGGGATTCATGAAGCTTGCGCCAGGCGCAGGCGTAGCGTAGGCGGAATAACGCCAAATATGGCCGTCGAGCGATTCAGGTACGATCCAATACCATGTGCACTACCGGCGCACGCCAGAACTGCGCAGCCCTCGGCATAGGTATGCTAATCACCCCATGCGCAGTGTCGCACCATGCAAATGAAGGCAGATAGTGATTCATGAAGTGGTGCAGGTGTAGTGTAAGCCCACGGAAATGTAAACCAAAAAACACGGTTTACATTTTCCCAAACAGAACATCGGAGCTTTGGAAGCGGACCATACTCATGTATTACAAAGTTAACATATGCCAATGGCTAAATACACAGCCAATGGCATAAGAAAAGATGCACAACACCTAAAAAACAACATTTAATGTCATGTCCACAGTAGAACCGCAGGGCATGTGTGTGCAAACTGGAACATAAAGAAAATATATAAAAATGTCATAAAATCGCAATGTAATACAAATCAGGTTTACACCATAATACACAATGGTAGGCATGGAACACCACAACCAAGGTGCAAGGGTTGCTAAGGGCCTGCGACAGTGTTCAGCGTGGTAACTATGAATTAGTAGTCAATGCCATGCAAATGCGGCAGATAATACTGAATCGCAAATGTCCCGCTGGATGAAGGTTGAACCATACGGCGCAGCGCTATAATACCGAGGAGTGGCTCAGAGGAGATACATGACATCAGCAGAGGGGTGTGCCACCGGAGCAGCAAGCACATTGGAGCAATGCAAACTGGCCTGGCCATTGCTAAGCAAAGCTGCAGGACAGGGGTGGGGAGGAAGGTATAGAATCGTTTAGTTGAGAGCACACATGGTGCCCAAAAGCGCATGTGTACGGGGATGAAAACATGCCCAAAACCCAGTAAGTGGATGCATGCGGCGCGAACAATAGCACAAACAGGAAGGTCAGGGGAAGAAAAGAAGGAAATGCCGAAGTAGGGTAATTGGCGTACTAATGAGCAATCAACACCAATCAACTCACGGTGGCCAATCGATGGCAGCTGTCAAGTCTGCTCGTAGAAACCTGCAAAACAGGATAGGGGAGGCATCGGAATGCAAAGAAAGGAGGGAAGGCATTGGATTGCAAAGATAGGAGATCTGTCATAGCAGAGCAAAGCAAACTGACAGTAGACCGGCAATAGCACACATTACGCAAGATACGCCAGGTCTAGGAAAGTACAAATGAAAACAGGCTGCTTGATGCATGCCAGAAAATGATAGGTGGAACGTGCAGAAATGTAAAGGGAAGGTCAAGAGGTAATCCATGGCAGCCAAATGTAATTCAACACCAAAGGCACCACAATAGTAGTTCCGGTAGTAAAACACATAAGATACCCTGTAGCTACGATCGTATATACACACCCTATGACATCATCGGTGTTCACAGCACAATAGTATAAAGTGTGAAAGCACCCTATACACACCTGTGAATTCCCAAACACTGCACCATAGGTGTAAACACACGGGGAACTTTTAAAATGTACATGTTGGGAGCTGCCATAGCTGTGATTCATCAGCATGTGTTAGAGACTGACGGTGTTGTGGAGGATGATGCCGACAACCACCGCAGGCCCTGGAGGAGGAGAAGAGTGTTCAGACCAAGGGTAACCTACCAGGGGCTACATGATCTGGAGATAGTAGAGCGTTACAGGGTGGACAGGGACATCTTACAGCAAATAGTGGAGCTGTGCTGGCCACGCCTGAGAACCAGAAATAACAGTGGGGAACCCATCCCAGTGGACACGAAGGTATGTGTAAGCATGCGAATACTAGCCACAGGTACCTTTCAAAGGCCAACTGGAGATATAATGGGGATCTCACAGGCATCAGCATGCAGGGTACTACACCAGTTCCTGGATGCCATGTTACCACATGCCAATGAGCATATATACTTCCCCCAAACTCAGGAGGAGTTGGCCAGCAATATGTGTCACTTCCACCATGTGGTACACTACCCGGAGGTACTGGGTGCGATAGACTGCACGCACATACAAATTAAGTCACCACCTGGTGAGCATGGTAGGCGTTACATAAACCGCAAGGGATTCCACTCCATCAACTGCCAGGTCATGTGCAATGCCCAGGGCATTATCATGGATGTGTGTGCTGGCAGCCCTGGAAGCTACCATGACTCCCATATCTGGCATGCCTCACAGCTGTATCAGGTATTTGTCAGGGGGGACATCCCACATGGCCACCTTGTGGGGGATGCTGGCTATGCACTGGAGCCGTGGATGATGACTCCCATCAGAAATGCACACACACCCATGCAAGAATGCCATAATGAGGCACACACACAAACCAGAATCATCATAGAGTGTGTGTTCAGGATGCTGAAATCACGGTTCCGGTGCTTGGACACATTTGGTGGAGCCTTGCAGTACTCTCCAGGCACGTGTGCCCACATTGTCATAGTATGTGCCATGCTACATAATATGATCCTGCGGAAACAGCTGTAGCAGGGACAAAATGGTGAAGGCCCTCATAGCCCACCGCAATTGCCAAGGCCATCACAGGCACAGAGGGATTCAGACCATGAACACACTGTGCCAGCCCCAGTAGGCAGACAGAGGCATGCCCAATATGCCTACACCTTGGCAAAGAGGGAACGTATAGCACATACTCTGACAGTGTAGGCCCCTACGGACTGACACACCTCTCCACCTGCACACACAGTAAAATGGATGGCACACAAGCACGACCACCTGTAAATTGTAATGTATAGGTGGCCCACTGTGTGAATCCTACATAGGCAGCCCTCAAACATTGTACACACAACAGCTATAGGAACAAGGAATGTCAACACCTGAACAGTACATGCGCCTATCACCATATGGTGGTGCTGTGTGTATAGGTTCCCAGGTACAACGGTAGGTTCACAGCCGACTGTCAGAGGCCATACACCAAATGGGGCAAACAGTGTCCACTGTCACCACAACATCGAGTAACCAACTGTCCCATAGAGGAGCAGAGGCAATCATGGGAGCACATGTGTGTAAGCACTGTTCTGCACATACTTAGCACAGAGTCCCTGCTGCGTTAATGAGGCACTGCACATAATATAATCATGGATGTTGTGTCAAGGCATGGGGTTTACCCATGACAGGTATTCGTCACCCCAGCATGCTCCACAAATGGTCATTTGAAGGTGTAGCACAGTATCATGTGTGGCTCACTGAGATATACATACCCAATGCCGGAGCACATCCAGTAAACATCACAAGGACATACCATTAAGTGGGCTCATCAATATGTAAACTAACTGAGTTACCCATGTGAGTGCAGTATGGAGTAACAGCCGTAGTATACTCCACGTACAAAATGACATAACATGTGTACAAATCCCAGATGGCCATATGTTAAATACAGTGACCGTCGTGCATGTTCCCGGTCCCACGTCCTGCAAGGGATGTAACACAATCCCGAAGGTACAAGTAATGCATGTCAGATGCAGGTCAGCAGATCATGTTTAGCACACATTACAGGGAATATGCATTGCCCACTGCTGGTAAGCGACATTTAAATATGACTATATGGATATGCGTGAAACAGGGATAAGCTACACCGAATATCGCGCAGATCACGGTCAATGATGTCCAGAACAGGTGAAACCAGCATTATTCACCCCTGTACTAATAGCGCCTGCTCTGAAGGGTAAAATGACCACTGCCAGGTGTAGAACACGCAATCATGTATAGAATCACCTAACACTATTGCTAGCCAAGATGTACCTATGGTAGGGTTGCCACCTCTTCAAATGACCAATGTGGGACATACATCAGATGTCTGCAGGCCGACACATACACCCGGCCAGTACGAAATGCAGAACTTCACTGTTTTGCCTAGATAAAAGCTCATCCTTGTAATGTTTACTTACTTATTCTGTTTCTAGAACATATAGGTGGTTCTGATACAGAATAACTGTTTTATGCAACTATTACATAAACTATAGGAAATAAGTATGTTCTAAAATCCCAGGACATTTGCCATGTTCACAAATATTTTGCAGGACACAACTGCCCAAAGAGGGATTGCCCCTCGCAGAGTGGGACAGCTGGTAACCCTAACCTATGGCAGGTGTGTAATGTGACAGGTACAGACACAAACGTGTGGAGTCCAGGAAACAGTATACACCAACAAGTACACAATGAAAGGTGTAGCTTGCCTGTCACTTTCCCCGTCAGATATATATATATATATATGTACACATATATACATATATATAATACAGATAGAAAGGGCGATAGAGTGATATATGTTGATATATACGGAGTCAGCAATATCTGCAAATATATATAGATAGGTCAACGGCATTCATAACACCTCGGAGGTACAAATAAATAGAATACCGCCAACTATGGAATGTGTAACATACTGACATGCGTAACCACGAGGCTGAAAGACCGAAAGAACACAGTACCGGAACAGTACAACCGTGAGTAATAGTATGATGATATGAAGGGACATTTAGTTACCGCTGCCGGTGTTGCGGTCCATGTATGTGCTGTGTTCAACTGTGTTTGTGAGCGCCGTAGTCTGTGTATGTGCATGTTGAGGGTGCCGTGTGCATCTCCGTGTGACTGTAATGTGTGTGTGTGTCCGCATCATGTGTCTGTTAGTGCCAACTCGGAGGTAGATCATTATGGTAGGTGTGGGTATAGCTAGCCGTAGGCATATGGTTACCACCTGTCCCACATTAGGAGGGACAGCCCCTCCCTGGGCAGGTGTGTCCTGACATAAAACATTACAAAGGGCAAATGTCCGGGATTGTAGGACATTAATATGTCCCATATATAATGTAATAGTTGCATTAAATAGCTATGCCTGTATGTAAGAAACGTAAATGTTACATGCAATATGATAAGTAGCCAAAGTCCCACAATAGGTATGTATTGAGGATAAAAGTATGTGCTAACCTGTGTACTGACCGTGGCTATGTGTTGACCTGTAAACACCGCTGTGCGTCCCGCAAAGTGTCCAACAATGGCCATATGAAAAGGTGGCAACCCATGGCAAAGAGGTTCTGTTACCAACACAACCGCAATGACTGTAAATATCTGGGACAGAAATACACGGGATAGCTGTCAGTTAGACATATTCCTTTACATATCGCTGCAATTCCGGAGGTATGGATGTATCAACCTCACCTGCATACTATATAGAAACCAATTAACAATGGCCCAATGTACAATCCCGTAACATAAGTCTACTGATAGCTCTTTAATTAGGGATGGAGCCCACACACATATATATGGAATATGTAGAAATGCAAGCCCCACAAACCTGTATATGCTACATACACCCACCAACATCCCCCACACTAGAAACTATAGCAATACAGACTGCAATAACAGCACAAACATCCAGTTAGTTAATTACATCTGTAGAACCGTCAACATACCTTGTGAGAGATACAAATAAAGGCGCCATGCAAAATTGCAGCCGTTATATAATGGAACAAACAGCGATGTTACAGGTTTTGTTTCCAATAGTCCATTATCAGATGTTGGGATGACAGGAACACCCACATGTTGAACCACATACTCTAGCTGTCACACACAATCCACGGGGGACATGAATCCAAAGTATAATTGTCTCTATGCATAGCAGTTGCAATTACACATAACAAAACACAATACAGGCCGTCTCCCCAAAGGTAAGGCAAATGGCCAACGCCCAAGTGGAGAATTAAATTATACCCACTGTTGGCGCGTAATTGGCAAATGGAGTAGCTGCACAGCTGATATGCAAGTAATTAGTCACTCAGGAACACCAATTGGCGGGAGGAAACCACATGTTACAGGTATCGACGTATATAAGTATGACTTGCTAGACATTCAAACCATATGCTCATACAAACTACCTGTTTAAGCAGTGTGAGAGAGATAGAGACAAAAGTCCATAATGATAACAAGGTATGTAGAACACTCGGTATGTAAGTTTATGTATAGCATGTTTTTAATTAATTATTTACTGTATGTATAGCCTGGTTTGCATTAATTAAAAGTGTCCGCAATGCATAAAGTGGGAAAACGTATTTATGTAGTGATGTCTTGCTGAGCATACTAACGCATGTAGAAACTGTGCGTCCAGCAGTGGGCCACAAGGTACACATCACAGACACCACAAGGGATGCTACATGAGGGCTTTAAACAGAACATTTCCATACAACCCGCCATCAGTGGTAGGGTATGTCCAACAAGTACGTGCCATAGCAGGGGATAGTATATGTTGATATACTGTCACAGTAGGCATGTGTATGGGCATATAACCACAATGTCATGTCTAAGGTGGTCCCACTGTGCAAGTATGCTTTGCATTATGGGATACTATGTGAAATATGTGTAATGTATAGTATTGTAGGTAGATATGTCAGACATTCTACACAGCATAACAGGCATATCATGCATACCAAAGGTATCGTCTATTGGCATGTACAATAACAGGATACATATGGCTTGTAGGCACGGGACATTGCAATAGCATGATAGCTAATCTAAATGGAAGGGCTACCAAGTAACCATGCACACAGGACATGTAATAGCTTCACAGGTTCATAGTGGGGTACTATGCAGTCTGGCAAGTCTATGTGTAAGCACAACTACAGTGTTCACACCAGTGGCACCTCTCTAGGGTAGTGTCCTGTGAACAGCAGAGCCATGTGTTACCTGCACCTCTGCACAGTACAGCCACTGCAGTGATCCCTGGCATACATGTGTCTCCCAACCACCAAGGGAGGTATCACATGAACAGTGCTACTGAGTGTCCCTGTGTGATGTACATAGGACTCATGTTCCAAAGCAAGGTGAGTGACCAGTTTGGGAATGTAACCCTCAAGCACATCCCACTCATTGTTGTGTGTGTGCACATATCCATGAGCATGTTGCTCACAGTGGCTTTTGCTTATGTCGTCTATGTGGAGTATATCCATTAATATTGTTGTGGACATGGGCCCTGTCTGTTCAGCAGAGGTCACCCCTAAGTATGTAGTATGCAAATGTGTACAGACGTGGTGTCCGTAGTTCAGCCGCATACTTTAACTGTCGGAGCTCAATAAACGTCATGGCGTGTTAATGGTGTAGTATGTAAAGCTGTAGCTGTTGTGTAAGGTACACCCTTAATGGGGTGGTGTACCCTTGAATGTGTGTAGACGTCTTGAGTTCAGAGGTACAATGGGTGCTTATGTACCAGCTACACACCCAGTACAGATAAGTGTGGCCCCGTAGAAGGATATCCACGCCACAGTGACAATACGGTAACAACAGGAGTTGGTGCGACATACGTGTGTACTACAAACATGTACAATGTGACATGTATGTAGGGGACTACCACCTATGTGATAGTCAGTGGGTAAATGGTGTAATGCAAAGGTGATGTTCATGCACCTTGTGTCATGCAGCTTGAGGCCATGATATTCATATCAGGTATCTGTCACAGTGACACCAATATGGATGGAGTCAGTATCAGCTGGTGGATCAATCATGGTGCTTTGTATGCAGGGGTTTGTAAAGCTAGGCAGGGAAAGTCCCTCTGTGCGAGCCTGTACCTCAGGGAAGCATATACTGAACATGAGGGGTCCAATGACTGAGGACTGTGGTATGGCAAATGTAACTGAAATGCAGTAGGTACTATGGTATGCTACCCTCATTGTGTGTGTCCTGTCCATGAGTCACATTGCATAATATCCTGAGACATAGGGTACGATGTGCAGGTGGATGTGTATGTTGTCAATACCAGAATGGAGAATGGTGCTGAAAGGCAATGAGAGGACAATGTAGGATGTGTGGACTCCCGTACCATCATCAACTACCCTGGTAACTGTATGAAAGGAGTCCACAAGGTGTAGGGGCCATGCTCTGGCCCTAACAAGTCCAACCCGGGTGGCATCAAAGGACCGGAGCCCAACAATGTCTCTGTGAATGACATCCTTGATGATGTGCCCCATAGCCGTGCAGAACAGTCCAGTCAGGTGTGTAGGACTATAGTCCCACTCATGCATTGTGGTGCCACCTGTGTGGAGTGTGATAAATGTTGCTGTGTGCTATTCAGGGGCCACAATGTCTGATACAAGGCTATTACTGGAATATGGTGGCCTAGTGGGGAGACATGTCAATCAGAGGTTTGTGGACATCACAGCCTGGGACTTTGGAAGGTGACATGGGGCCAGTGTCCCAGGACATATAGAGTGCAGGTTAGTACTGTGTAGGTGTGACCGCAGGGACACCACAATGTTCTTGCTGGATTGTGGCCCTATAGTGAGTGAGAGGGTGTAATGTTAGCATTGAGTCCATCCGCCAGCATGTTGCCAACATCACCTGGGTCTGTAATGTTCCTGAGTGACTGTTGTATGTGAGAGCAGATGTGGGTGTTGCCAACGACTACTGACATACCACCATAATGCCTTGTGGTACACCCCGGAAAGTGTCACAGTAATGTTTACGTAGTTAGTCTTGGAGTATGTGATGAGGGATTCCGTGGCCCTACTGAGGCTGACCAGTGAGTTACCCCACCCATGGGATTGTACACCACTGTGCAACAGCTTCCACCTGTTGTTGTACATTATGTCCATGGAACTTGACCACCAGAGTGGCGTCTGTTATCTGGTGTGTACCTTCATGGCTCTGTGTGGAATAGCATGATCCATGCAGTCATGTACATGCTAATGAAGTGCACTGGGGTATGTTTCAGCATTTGTAAGTGCATTGTCCATCAGCACGGGTGTCATGACATTAACAACCGCTGTCATAAGATGTCTGTAGTAGGTGTTGCAGTACTCATGTACTGTGTATGCCGTGAAGGGTGTGGTGCCGGGATGTGGCTAACAAGGTTGATTAGCATATGTTTGGAATCCACCAATGAGGGGATAACCCCAGGTGTGGAACACCAGTCACATGTTGGTAGTGTTCATGTCAAGGTTAATGTTGGTCTTGGAGGTGGTGTGTATGGGTTGATCCAGCCGAGTGGAGGTTATGACTCATGGATGTGTCGGTACATGAGTGGCTATCCCAGTTAAGTGTGGGGTAGTGTCAGTCACACATCAGTAGTAGCTGTCTGAGCTCTACTGTCCAGTACACCAACAAATGAGGTCTGGTAACCGTGGGGTATGTTGTTGAATCTGTAGCTTGTTACAATGTGTATAGTGGTTCTGGACACAGTTAGTTGCACGTGGAGCACCTCTGATGCATTGTGCTAAGTAACTAGCCAGGATGTGTGTACAATATAGTGGGATATGGGAACACCCAGCTGTGGGTGTGCTGGTCCAGGTATGTGCCTGAAAGGTATGGTCTGTCTATAACCTGTCATTGCAGGTGTGCTCTGCAGAGCCTAAAGGCAGGTCCCAGTCACTGCAGAGATATTGGAGTGGTGCATTATAAGGTGTGCCTTGCCTGCGTGCGTCACAGAGGAAGATGCAAGCAATGTGTCACATGACCCCATGTCCTGCTTGCCAGTTCCCGTTCTGCTGGTGACTGTTATTGAAAACTGTGCAAGACAGGCAGTATAGAAGCAGCAAAAGCCTTACATGTGATCTGTACTCCCAGGGCTGACAGGTGCAGGTCATCTGTACCAAAGCATTGTGTTTGACCAGGTCAGTCAAAGCGGACAGATACCAGATGCCTGTGGAAGGACAGCAGAAGCATAGGCAACTGTTGAAGTGACACAGTCAGTCGTTGTACAGTGGTATCGGGTCCGGATGAATGCATAATGCTCCCCAGGGCTAGGCCCACACCTTCAGGGCTACAACACTGGTGAGCTATTGCATGTCCCTGCACACGTAGTCTGTGAAGTGGCATCTCAGGGCAGTCACACTAACATGGAGAATGACAGTCACATCATACCTGGTGAGGTGTGGCATGGGTGCATAGGTTATGTTGCAGAACCAGTTACCCGACAGCAAGATGTAAGCAACTATCGCCTTGTGTTGTCTGTTGTGTGGAGCTGCAGTGTTACCGCCTACAGACTCATCTATGACTGGTGTGTTGTGTATGTTATAACACCCTATTGGCTGTATGTGATGGGCACACATGAGTCTGTGGGCTATAAGTTAGTGATGTTGTGTTCCATGATGTGGGCTGCCTCTGGTGCCTACACAGAGTATGGAGAGGTACTGCACAAGTTGTCCTCGTATGTGTGGCCTGTGGTGGAGATCATGTGAGACTATGTGATGAGTGGGGTGTGTTGCGAATGTTACACATCCCCACATGACTGTCAGGTGCAGCCAGGGTTGGTGACAGCATTACCCCCAGTAGGGCTGCATAAATGCATCCCCCACAGGCTGTAGTGTCTTATGTTGGGAGATGAGCATTGAATGTGTACATGAAACAATTGCTCTATTGCCAGATGTACGACATATCCATCATATAGACAGGCAATAGCACTGGTACGTGACAGTCGGACATGCCTGTATATACAACCATGTCTCACAGGATATGTGCGTTACGTGTGTACAACAGCTGTTGTACCATAAGCAAGCTGAAAATTTTAGGACAGCCAGTGTACCTGTGGGAAATGGTGTGGAATGGGTGCTATATTAATCAGTAGCTCATGACATGCTCAAGTTCTGAACAAGTGCCTAGCATGACCATACAATACAGATAGGGTGTTGGATAATACCAACCCACAAGTGGTGACGACAGTCATAATGGGTGGCACCGCACTATAACCCTGCTGAGTATGGTGTGCATGTCCATGAACCATTATCACTGTAGATGTTAGCAGTACAGATGTACAAGACAGTACGGATGTTTGATTACAAATACCTTTGTATGTCACAGGAGTGTTCTACCAGTGGCCTGTTGACAGACTCACAACTACAAAAGGTGCCAGAGTGACATGGGCATATCACACCAGTGCCAGCTACAGTAGAACAGGGTTAATGTGTTGTACTCCATCCTCATTGTAGCCCATACCACACAGACAAATGTTAGGCATCTGTGTATGTAAGGATGTGAATGGCCATGACCTATGAAGAATAGCTGTGTCAGTGTTGTGAACAACATACAGAATGGGCTGTGTGGGTGAGGTGTGTGTCATATGTGCACATTTTGATGGATGATATCAGCATTGTCACCACTAGGTGAACATCCCTGTACCCATTAACTACCACCTAGACTGTGGTCAACATTATGGACACTGTGTAAGGGATGGTGCTGTGCAGTACACCTCCCTGCCTTGGTGACGTCTCCAGGCCCCTTGGGTAGTTATACGAGGTACCCATGTCATGACAGGGTGCCATCCATGAGTATGAAGATCATTGGACAGGCATATACAGCACTGGGGTGACCAATATTGGATCACATATCACCTTTAAGGGGTAATGGCCATGCGTTGATGGGCGATACCAGCCTTCACAATCCTCACCTCCACTACGCAGCATGCTGTCTACCTTGCATAAAGACATTTTCTACACCATGATGATGGACATGCTACATGTCCATATCCTGATCTGTAAGACATACGTCATGGACAGCCACCGTCCTAATACTAGGATTGCCACATGCTGGACAGATCCCTGTGCCATACATGTGACATACTCCCACCAAACCATGCAACCCTGTCCATCAAAGCTGCACATGTCATCCCAGTCATACATGGTGTGATGGCCGCATGGTAGATGTAGTATCAACTGTCCGGATCAGTAATGCGGCACTGATGCACCTCGCAGTGGCATACTGGCTGTCTGTTACAGCTGGGAAACCTTGCCCGTACATGCTATGGTTGATAACCATCCCTGCGAATGACGTCTGACTAGCCATTGTCCCATGTCTATCACATGTGCAACACAGGTGATCCATGGCAGGATGTTGAACAGCTGTACAGTGCTGTGTAGATGTATATGGCAAAACACATACATGTACAGGTGTCCATGCATATGTGTGCATTGTCACTGCTCAAGTCCGTTAAGGCTGTGTCTGTGTTGATATGTGACATATACACAGCATCAAGGTCAACAGCAGTACCGTGGACACATCCAGGCATGTGCAGATAGGTAAGAATACCAGTGCAGGCAAATAGACATGCCCACATCAAGACAGCATTCACATGGAGTATGAACACTGTAATGAGATGACACACATATATGGTGATGATATCCAATGCATAACGGGTGTTACATGTGTGTGACACAAACACATCAGTCATGTCAGTGTCATGATGATTTGCAAAGATTACTGTGCAGATGTACTAGATGTCATAGAAATGTATGTGCAGCAGTATCTCTGTACATCTCTGAAACTGTGACCTGTCACCATCATTATGTCTTACAGATAATGCCTCGTACACACCTTCCAGTGTACAGCCACCAGGAGGATGATATCCTCATCCCGTACCTCCATGAGAACTACGAGGTGTTGTTCAGCCATGTGCCACAGCATGCCCAGCAGCAGGACGACCTGTGGCAGGATCTACGCAGGAGGGTGAACGATGTGGGTGGCCATAACCGCACCTACCAGCAGGTGCGCAGACACTGCACGGACTTGATACGACATGCAAAACAGTGTGCCACTGCAATCGCCAGGGAACAAGATGGAACAGGTGGTGGGCCACCAACCTAGCCCCAACTCACACACACCAAGGAGCTACTGGCCAGTCTGGGGACACCCTCAGAACAGCATCCACACACACTAGCTGCCATCGTGGAGGTGGGTGTCTCCCAACCAATGAGCCTGGAGTTGCCTGGTAAGTCAGTACTGCACATATGGCTATTATATCCCATTTAGTTGCATGTGTCACTGTACATTATGTAAAGTAACAACATATGCAAGGTATGTGGACACACATGCTGCATACTACAGTATGCTACCCTGTGTATGCACACATGTGCATACTATATGCTATTATACAGGTGAATGTGTTAACATGCACAGTGCACCCTGTGGCTGTCAGACAGTCAGGGATAATGTTCACACTGCTGTGTCACCCCTATACAGGTACCTCTGGCATGCCGCACAGACATGAGTCCATTGCAGGTGAGACTGTCATTAGTATCAGGCATGTTAAAGCATAGATCTATTTGCCATGTGGCCAGTTAACAGTTGCACACTTAATGTTTGTTCCAGTCACGATATACAGGTCACATCACCCATCATTCGCACAGGCCACCCATGTGCAATATATACAAACAAAATGATACACCGACTTGAAACCACAGTAGCTGTCATTGCTACATGTGTGGTCAGCTGTGCATACAACAGTAGAGGTGTTCTACAATGGAGGCATATGTAGTATGCAGTGGAACAACATGTGTGGTACGCAAACAGTACCACACAGTGAGCTGTGATATGGGCAGCCCACAGGTGTCACCATTGTGTTATATGCCCCTGCATTGGGTGCACACATTGTGATGTGCCATCTGACATGTCCCAGACACGTAGTGTTCTGGCTGCAATATTGTCACACTATCCCATGACCCATACCCCACATACCAAACATACAACCCGTTGTCTGCATAGCCCTGTGGATGGTGACATATCTGACATCTATGGGTGTATGTCATATGGGACAACACAGACATGTGAGATGGCCATCACACACATTTGGTCAACACATGTGCACACATGGCCATAGGGGATGGCCAGAGACATGTAGCCACACAGTAGATGTGATGTGTACACACCCTGTTGCACATTGTCCACACATGGTCCAATTATCGCCTTAGCTGACTGATTATACAGTTGATGTGGTACACTGGACATCCTAAAGGCCTGTGTACAGCTAGTGGAGGTGTCACTGATGTCTACCATATAAGATCTGTTGAACATCACGACTGTGTCATAGCATGACAGTAGTCACCTGTACAGCTTCCACAGACATTGACACCACATCAGGCCACAGATACTGTACATTTCCCTTGCTGCTGTAGGACATCACCATTAGCTGTGCACCTCGTGTGTGTGGTACATCAATGTCATGTGGGAAATGGTGAATTGACATGTCCACTATGTGTGGACATGGTTGCCAGGCAGCTAAGACCCTGTAGTTGTTGTGCAGGGGTGTCATCTGTAGGTCCTCCACTGACCTGTCACTTGACACAGCATGGTTTGGTGTGTATACACCTCAGCATTGTGGGTCACAATCCACAGTTATGTCATGGGTATGCATGCAGTTATGGCTATGCAATGTATACATATTATGCATTGTACAGCAATATAGATGCCTCATGATGCCATGCAATGGCACAGTGTCTGTAATCACACTGTATAGCAATGTAGACGGCTCACACTACCCTTCCATGCTCATGCACATTTGCTAAACATGTATTCTATCTGTAGGGCATGCAGACAACACCGCAATGTGATGCCCATTACGATGCTGTACATGTGTCAGGGCACCATTGTGTCAGACATATATGCATGTTAATGCACACGTCAGCAGATTACATGTCAAGGTCACGTCAGCCATGTGTACTGTTATCCTGTTCTGGTCCACATGGTGTATCACGGGGATGCATGCATACTACCATGATTGTGTGAACTGCATGGCTACTGATATAACACATGCTTGCTGTAGTGTGCACCCCAGGGAGGTATGCTTACTAACACTATTAATGTCTGAGCTGCATGCCCTCTGCCGTATCACAGGCATGCTGCATGCCATCTGTCAAATCACATGCATGGTGTGTCTGTGTGTGTGTGTGTGTGTGTCTGTGTGTGTGTCTGTGTGTCTGTGTGTGTGTGTGTGTGTGTGTGTGTGTGTGTGTGTGTGTGTGTGTGTGTGTGTGTGTGTGTGTGTGTCTATTGTAATTTAGAGTCTTTCTTTGCATTCACAGGTGATGTAGGTGCGTTACACTCCTGTGGTCCATCTGATGTTAGTGTCCCCACAGATACTAGCAGTGATGAACATATGCATGAGGTACAGGCAGGGTTGTCAGGGGCTGAATCTGTGCCAATGGTTGCCATCCCAGCTATGTCCCCCTCTTCCCCGCACAGAGTTTTGCTGCCAACACATACCGCATCACCAGTGGCCATAGAGGAAGGACAGTCAGCATCTGTTAGCGTGGAACAGGAATGTGTGGTGGCTACAGAAGGTATGTCTACACACCATGGTGTCAGTGTAATGACTGAAGATGTGCCACACAGGCATGTGGCCGGTGCTGCTCGTAGGAGGACCTCTGGCAGACATGCACCTGCAGGACAGAGTGCAGCAGTTGGTATCACCAGACGCATGTTCCAGACTGTAATGGCGGCACAGGCACATGCTGAATGGCAGAACAGAGAAGGGCAGAGGCTGCAGAGGGCTGCTATCCATACCCTAAATGACAACATCCAGGCATTGGCAAATGCTCAACAGCAGATTGCTGATGTTCTGGACAGGCGATTGGGTGACATGATTGGAATCCTTGACTGTGGCATGGCAATCCACGAGCGTGAGCTGTCTGTGCTGGAACATTTGGTAGGAGTGAGGCATAGGCCACGTGGACGTAGGCCAGCTACACCACCTAGTGCAGGTCAATGTGAGCATGCCACCTCACATGCCTGCTCCCATAGTGCTGGTAGCAGTAGCAGTGCAGCTGGTGCTGTGCTGTCCACACCAGGACACAGCAGGCCACATGGGCGTGGCTCTGGATGTTCCCAGCGGGGACACGGTTCCAGTGGACATGTGTCGTCGGACAGTAGCCAAGCTGTACCTCCGCCTGGTAGTGCCCGTGCAACCCCTGGCAGGCACAGGTCATGTGGCCGTGGCCAGACACAGTGAGCTGTACAACCTGGTCTGTACAATCTGGAGCTGTCAATAATACCCCGTGTAGGCCTCACAAAAGGCAGAACTGTGTGCACACACACACACAGCAAAGACATCTGTAGGGCACCACAACACCCACATGCATACTGAACAGACATGTCCAATCATATCACTGGCCCTTACTCACACACAAGATGTCATCCATTGGTGCAGCCTATGCCCCTGGCAAACATTATCACCCTGTGCATATGATGAAGCCTGTGCCACATCCCTGTCATCCACACCATTGGTGCAGGGACATGCTCAAATGGTCTGATGCACAGGGTGAACAGAATAGTGAGAAGTGTATATTACATTAGTTGTGTAAGAATAGTGAGAGAAGTGTATATTACATTAGTTGTGTGTGAATAGTGAGAGACGTGTATATTACATTAGTTGTGGACTGTTGACACGCACCAGACATAACATGTAGTACAGGTTGAGCATGCATTGTTATATGTTCACAGTATGTGTCTTGGTAACAACAGTAACAGCATGTTGGTAATAATGCCCTGGTTCCCTCCTTATGGTCTACTTGCATGTGCCTACAGGTAGCACTGTTTGCAGTCTCCCATGTGTAACTGTGGAGTACTCACAGGCACATATGGCAATATCAGTATGCTATACGTAGCCTCAGCCTGAATGTTGGAAAGTCTAACATAACACAGATGTCCACATATATACTGATCCAGAAGCATGTGGGCAGTTTAGGCTACAGTGGCTAGAGACGTGACATCCATACCAGGTCACATCACAGGTATGTTGACATGGTGCAGGGGTTGTACACAGCAGTCTGGCCAATGATAATGTTAGAGGCCACTTGATAGCATGAGGCCTCACTGTGTAGCAGTAATACCCTGTCACATTACAGGAACATGCTCACACTCACAGGGTCAACAACACTATAATGCACACCCCATAGTGTTGAGGTGAGGACTCTTGCCTATGTGGTCATCACCGTCACAGTACTGTGAACCCACAAACCATGACACAGAGAAAGAACATGTACAGGTAACCAGTGCGGCGGAGACCAATGGCATCAACAGGGTAGTGGACTGCATCACCATGAGGGGTTAGGGATCCTGTGTGTTCTGTATGGTGGCATACACCCTCACTCCATGCACCAGACAGCCATACATACCTACATACACACACATACTGTGGAGACCACAAATGTCATACACATATTGCTGCATGCACACTACAGATTGTATATGTGTGTTGGTCTTACATGCCTGTCATGTAGCTATGTTTGTATGCATTGCAATTGGTGGACATGTGTGTTGACATACATAACACATGGACTGTTGTATGATATGATGGGTGTCATGGGTAACTAGTACAGAGGGAATGTGCCCTCGGTCAACATTGCTGCCTCATGTACTGTTAGCATTCAACAGCCATGGACCCACCTTCCATTTGCGTGCTTATGATCACTGTAGCCACTTGTCTGCATGGAGGACAGCAAAAGCTATGCTATGTACATATGTGTCGTGTATGTGGTCCATGCACATATCCACTGCAATTACATGTATGACATAGCCTAATATGTGTGTTCATTGATGTACAGCGACAGTCATCTGTCACAGCTGTGTAAGACCCAGGGCCCCTGGTATGTGTAGAGCTGACCTGGTTATGTACAGTGGTATCATTGCAATGCATGACACAGGATGGAACCCTGTCAGTACATGTGTAGTCTGCACAGTTGCCGTAGACCTATATACAGTGCACTGGTCATGAGTCACACGGTGTTGTGTTAATGTATGGCTGTGTATTGCTGGTCAAATGACATGGTGATGTCGGAGGGCTACATTGTAGATTGTGGTGTGTACCTCTGTGATATGCACCTGAGACATCTGTGATAGCTCCTGAGTGTGTAATGGTCAATACATGTGAGTGGCCTTCATGTACGTGGGGACAGTAATACCATACTGTGCCCTTCCATGTTTAGAATCCGTGTGCATGCAAGATGGCCCTTTGCAACTGCTAAGTGTGTGAGCATGCCCAGTACGCCGTTGTGTAGATGGACACACAGTACATTCCAAACTGCGCCCTTCCGTGTTTAGAATCCGTGTGCATGCATGCAAGATGGCCCTTTGCAACTGCTAAGTGTGTGAGCATGCCCAGTACGCTGTTGTGTAGATGGACACACAGTACTTTCCAAACAGATGTGTGATACTAAGCGTGTGGGCATGGCCATTGACATCCTGTATAGCGATGGTGGTCATTCAGGCAATAGGTGCCCATTTTCAATCTCTCGATGGATGCCTAAATTGAACACACTGGTTGCTGTCTTGAAGTGTGTACTGTCTGTGGCGCATCCCGTATCTATGTAGTGTTGTTGTAGTGCTCCGCAGATATTTGGTTGCCCCGATCACACCACTGCCGTGTGTTTGTCTACGTCTACCTTGGGACAGTAATATGCTTTCAGACTGCTCACTCTCTATACATTCCCTATCGGCATCCTTGCTTTTGCGAATGATGTCACCCACCTAGAAGTATGCCTCTGGGAGTGCTGTGTTCAGTAATCTCAGTAGCACGTTCTGTAAATGCATCATGCTGTAGTATGTTAGGGTAGTTAGGTGTATGTTCGACTCCCAGCCCTGCCAAGTGCATGTGTGCGTGTGTGCGTGTGTGCGTGTGTGTGTGTGTGTGTGTGTGTGTGTGTGTGTGTGTGTGTGTGTGTGTTCTTGTGCGCATGCTCCCATCCGCCTGGGGACTCAGTCTTGCTTTTATACGCCGCACAACACAGCAGTTTGCTACCGACGTCTTTGCGGATGATGTCACCCACCTAGAAGTATGCCTCTCGGAGTGCTGTGTTCAGTAATCTCGGTAGTGCATTCTGTAAATGTGTCATGCTGTAGTGTGTTAGAGTAGTTAGGTGTATGTTCAACTCCCAGCCCTGCTAAGTGTGTGTGTGTGTGCGTGTGTGTGTGTGTGTGTGCGTGTGTGTGTGTTTGCACGCATGCTCCCATCTGCCTGGGGACTCAGTCTTGCTTTTAGACGCCGCACACCACAGCAGTTTGCTACCGACGTCTTTGCCTTTGCGGATGATGTCACCCACCTAGAAGTATGCCTCTGGGAGTGCTGTGTTCAGTAATCTCAGTAGCGCATTCTGTAAATGCGTCATGCTGTAGTGTGTTAGAGTAGTTAGGTGTATGTTCAACTCCCAGCCCTGCTAAGTGTGTGTGTGTGTGTGTGTGTGTGTGTGTGTGTGTGTGTGTGTGTGTGTGTGTGTGTGTGTGTGTGTGTGTGTGTGTGTGTGTGTGTGTGTGTGTGTGTGTGTGTGTTTGCGCACATGCTCCCATCTGCCTGAGGACTCAGTCTTGCTTTTAGACGCCGCACACCACAGCAGTTTGCTACCGACGTCTTTGCCTTTGCGGATGATGTCACCCACCTAGAAGTTTGCCTCTGGAAGTGCTGTCTTCAGTAATCTTGGTAGCGCGTTCTGTAAATGCGTCATGCTGTAGTGTGTTAGGGTAGTTAGGTGTATGTTCGACTCCCAGCCCTGCCAAGTGTGTGTGTGTGTGTGTGTGTGTGTGTGTGTGTGTGTGTGTGTGTGTGTGTGTGTGTGTATGTGTGTGTGTGTTTCCAGCTGCATGACAACAATACATTGCTTTGACAGTATTCACTCTCCATAACATCCGTGCGGCGTCTTTGCCTTTGATGCTGCTGTCTGCAGGCTAGACGTGTGCCTGTGTGAATCATGTGATCCACTGATCACGGTAGTGCGTTTTGTAGCTGCGTAATGCTGTCGTGTGGTACAGTGCTTACGTTTATGTTCTGCTCCCAACCTTGCCATGTGTGTGTGTGTGTGTGTGTGTGTGTGTGTGTGTGTGTGTGTGTGTGTGTGTGTGTGTGTGTGTGTGTGTGTGTGTATGTATCTATCTACATATATATATGTGTATATATATATTTATGGGACAGTAATATGCTTTCAGACTGCTCACTCTCTATACATTCCCTATCGGCATCCTTGCCTTTGCGGATGATGTCACCCACCTAGAAGTATGCCTCTGGGAGTGCTGTGTATATATATATATATATATATATATATATATATATATATATATATATATATTTGTATATTGTATATAGATATGTATGTTGAGATTATCACTCTTGACTGTGCTGCATTGTCTGTATGTGAACACCTTGGATGTATGTACATCTGCTATGGCTCTGTGATAGTGCACATACTGTGTGCTGTAGTGATCGTGGGTTATAAATGTGTAGTGACCGGTTATTGTGTTGCTGGGTATTACATGGACATTGGAAACAATGTTAGTGCAGCACCTTTGAGTGGTCATATGCAGATCTCGGAAACAGTCAGCAGTGGTTATTACATTGGAGTGTGAGTATGGCTCATATCTGTCTGTAGTAACTGTCAAGTCTATGCACCCCAGGTTAACATTACAGACACACGTTTATCCACAGGTTGTGGTACAGATCCCATGACTGTATGTGTAGACATTGACAGGTGCAGGACTGGGTTGTGTTGGATGCATGGAGGGGTGTCCATGGCCAGTAATGGGGATCTCTACAGCCTGGCAGGTACGGTCTGTGACTGTCCCACAACCTCCTGTATATGGCTGACACATGCTGTACCTGTGTATATGCAGACACACACACTTACCACAAACAGCTACGGCTATCACATACACACACGCATTGCACCACCATTGGGGCATGAAATAACCATTGTCCCTCACACACACACACCTACTTGTACATTGGATGGCTCTATGACAGCTCTGGACATGTTAACACCACACCCTGTGCATATGATGTCACCTGTGCCACCACCTGTGATGTGTAACATTGATGCAGGATCTGACTAACCTGGTGCTGCTGCACACAGTGGCTTAATTCCACTGTATTGATGTTAGCATGCTGTTAACACACAGTGTGTTACTTCCAGGTGTACTTCATCAGGCATGATGCATTGCAGCTATGACCATCACTGTAGCATAGTTTACAGCACTGTTACCTCTGATGATGTAGTCTCCATCCATGTGGCATTTCACTGATGTGTGTAGTATTGGCAGCATGTGTGTCTGTGTGTGCAGTACTTGTGTGATGTGTGTAGTACACATGTATACCTGCTTACAAATGCATACACAACATTACACGGGCTTCACCATTTGTACACTAGCTTACTTGTTCTTCCACATGCGCACACGGGTTAACACGTGTGCACACATACTTACTCGGGCTTATTGGCGCACATGGGCGCATACACACTGTGGGCAGGTTTGCAGGTCACATCGGTGGTATCCATGGCATACGCCGTCAGTCTCCTGACATTCCCTGGGATAGCTCATGACACGCCTCTTCCACTGAGTACTGACAGCACACATGTGACACTGCTCCGGTGAGGTTACAGTGTTTTGTACATACACACTCCTGTTGTCACCTATCTTCTACTCTAATAGTCCCCTTAACCTACACTACACTGTAGAGGCGTGGCCCATATGGCATGACATGTTGTGATTCACTATCCTCAGCTTCACTTGCCTCACATTGCCTACAAATGCTTTGTTACATCTCTGACAGAGCGCTTCTACACATAGGTACCAGTACGCATTAGCCATGTTGTCTATGGCTTGCCATTCATCTGCATGGCGTACTAACATCTAACTAAACCTATATTTTGTATGTATACTATCCATATGTCTTGTGTTGAAGTGCAGCGTGTTCTCGTGGCACTGCGCTACACTTCCACACCAGGGATCGGGGGAGGACATCTACTGGTTCATTGATATCCAATGGACAAAGCCGCCACTGGCCTTGGACGTGGACATTGGCATGCTTCTTCGACTGTATTCATACTGTATTTGCAGCTGTCATTGCTCCGTTTAGCAACGTTAGTCGCATAACATCCGGGTACATTTCTGCACATAACTCTGCTCTTGCACGGACAGCTTACTGTTTCATGTATCGCATAGTTACGTAGGGTTACCACCTGTCCCACTTTGCGAGGGACAGTCTTTCTTTGGGCAGTTGTGTCCTGCAAAATATTGTGAGAAAATGGCAAATGTCCTGAGATTTTAGGACAAAAGTATTTTCTATATTATATGTAATAGTTGCATAAAACAGTTATTCTGTATCTAAAACACCTAAATGTTAAACGAAACAGAATAAGGAACAAAAATGCTGCAAGAATAAACTTTTATTCAGGCAAACAACTGAAGTTCTGTCCTTTGTACTGGCCATGGGTATGTTTTGCCCTGCAAAATCTGATGTTTGTAGCACAAATGTCCCACTTTGGCCATTTGGAAAGGTGGCAACCCTATCATTACATCATTTGCATAGCTTACACATACAAATGGGGTATGTTGCAAATCCCAACATTGTCGGTGCAATGTTCGTGTTCCGGGTGGTCTTGCACGCCCCTGCAGGTGTTTGCTGAATAGCCTGGCAGTCATCTTTCCTTGCTGTACTCTCACTCAATCCATAAACGCCGAAGGCGTCGTGTATCATGGCCTAGGCTTTGCTGTGTGCTATGTCTATTTGTGGTGTATGCATGGCTGTGGGTATGTCCCACTGTCATCATTGGTAAAGGTGACACCCTATAGGTACTTCCTGTAGACTGCAGTGTCATTTGACATGTCAGCACATACCTGCTGATGAACTTCCTACTGCAGTGCTTTTCATACCTTCTGTGTTATCTTGCGGTCGATAATGCTGTTTCCTCAGACATGTATCTGTTTCAGATCATACCTATCAACCTCCTAGTGCAAAACAGCTGTACAAAGCCTAACATGATGGGGGGACAGATAGGGGCAGATTCTACACATTGCTCTTACAAACTTAGATAGTTGGCAGTATTATAGGTTTTGCATTAGTATGCCCTTTCTGAGGGATTTGGGGTCTTAAACACATATGTTTATCATTATTTAATGACGTCAGTTCTCAGGTATTTGGCAGACAGGTACACATACCTCTCAACCTCTGACAGCAGGAAATCTGGACAAAGCCATAACTAAAAGTGGGGCAAAAGCCCAAAAGTAGGGCCAATTTTTAAATATTGCTCTTACAAACTTAAAAAGTTGATAGAATAGCAGGTTTTGCATTAGCGTGAATTTTCTGAAGGGTATGAAGTCTGAAACTCAAATGTCTCTCATTATTTTCTAACTTCAGTCTTTAATGATTTGCACTAATTTGCCAGAAAACCACAATTTTATGAAAAATGTACCAAATATATGAGGCAAAAATCTGGACATTCTGCAAAAATCTGTACAGTTGAGAGGTATGCAGGTACAGATTGTGAGAGGAACACACCACACATATGAGGTATACATCTGCACATTTGTACAGTTACGCCAATACACACAATACATGGCACCATCACAGGCCAGTTACCATTACATTCCTATTGCTGAACACACACACCCACTGGGTTATATTCCTCACACAGGCCAACAGGTGCTTATCCACACTACTTATTCCATCATGTACCTTATGTGTAGGCCGGTATTTGTGCTTTCCGTCAGTGGCAGAGCTCACATACGAGTATGGTGGACTGGACACTGTATCGGTGACACTGCATGACACCCTGAGGGACACATGTCGTTTGAGTCTATTAACCTTCCACATTGACTTTCACAGGCCATACGTTGTAATTCACATTTGTGGACAAACATGCTTATGAGTTGTACATGTTTTGTCATTTGTCCTGACGTATTTCTTCTCACCTGTCCACCTAGTATCACTAGTTCTGTACATTTCATTAGGACGGGTTACCTTCATACCTCTCACCTGTACACATTATGGGTATACGCCCTGGGGTTTGACCTATGATTCTGTTACATTTGTCATGATAATGTGCCTTTCTGATAGATTGCTGGCAAGCCATGACGGACTGTGCGGTTAGGTAATCATGACTGACATTTCTATTTCATGATTACTAACTCTCATAACATTCGTATTCCCGACTACACAATTATTCTGTCAACAGTCTGGCTTTGTCTGAGGTATATCTAATATAGTCCCTATTTGTCTGTCATGTACTATGCCTTAGTCCAGCTGTCTTATTCTGACATTCTGGCAGGTATGGTTACCATCTTGGTCGGATGCGTGTCCATCCATGATAATCGCCTACATGACACTGATATAGGTCCCTACGTCTTCCCCCAATGGTTTACACAATATCCAGTGGGTGGGTTGCACCTTTTTGGTGAATATAGGCGTGTGCTATACCCACATAGGTATATTGATCACTCCCATGGGGCGTACCTAATAGATCTGTGCCAACCAGCACCTTGGCCCAATTCTGCATACCCATGATTCCCATACCTGACACACCTCCACAGTACCCATTAGACATGTTTAATATGAGCTATAATAAAGTGTGAGGACACTTCCGAGCACTCCCCACTCTGCGGATATCAGCTCGTACGTCATACATTCAATCGATCCATGTGTTATTACCCTTGCACCTGCTACTGTTACATGTACAACTATATCGTAGTTGCAGCTGTGACATCCTTAGCATCAATGATGGTTCGCACTTCGTACGGATCAATTTTTGGGGTCCTGCAAAGGACACCTACATTCATGTTTAACGTGTAGAACTTGCAGGCCCTGTCACACTGGTACTTTCCGGGAAACGGTTTGGAAACCATCGGTGTATTCTCCTTTCATGCATGTCTGTCTGTCTATCCATATTAGCTATACCGTGACCTATTTATGTATATGTGTTATATATACAGGGACATATGTTTGTTGTGTATATATCTATTCAGGTATCGTGTGTGTATAGATATATATATATATCTGTACATTCCTCATCTCGTAATTTGCTTTGGATTATGTCTGTGGATATATGTGTATATATATCTCCATATCATACCTTTCAACTGTACAGATTTCCACTGCATGTACAGCTGTTTGCCTCTTAACTTTGCTCCATTTTTCATAACCTTGTGTCTATCTGGCAAGTTAGTGGCATATCATTAAAGACTGACGTTGGTAAATAATGACAAACATTTCAGGTTACGACTTCATACCCTTCAGAGAATCCATGCTAGTGACACACCTGTTATTCTATCCACTTTCTCTGTTTGTTAGGCAATATCTGGGGATTGTCCCTATTTGTGGTCCATTTTTCATAACCTTGTGTCTATCTGGCAAGTTAGTGGCATATCATTAAAGACTGACGTTGGTAAATAATGACAAACATTTCAGGTTACGACTTCATACCCTTCAGAGAATCCATGCTAGTGACACACCTGTTATTCTATCCACTTTCTATGTTTGTTAGGGTAATATCTGGGGATTGTCCCTATTTGTACCAGTTGTTGTCATGGCTTTGTCCGGTTTCGTACTTTACGGGTTTAACAGGTATGAGCCATGTACATGGAACGTGGGGAAAACACCATTCATTTTCTATTCTGTGAGCGGATTACACACGTGAAGGCGCACTTGCATATCCTTATTGTGGGTTACATATGTTTCATAGATAATTGTGCTTCTGTGAACTTTCATAATTCTGACCGTAACAGTTATATATCTGTATTCCAGTTTACGGACTACTGCGAAACACACGTTCACCTTTACATATTTAAATGTGTGTACTGCACGAACGCTTTAACTACACTTTCAAGTTATATGTGCAGTGGTCGTAGGTCAACCGGGACTGCATTCACATTGGCCAGATACTGGAACCACTATTCTATTGGTGTTCTCCCTCATTGATATGCATATCCATAGTACTTAGCTACATCAACATACACCTCACCGCTTCACCTACGACACAGGCATCCATTCTCCTGCTGGGAAATTACACATTCCCTATTGCCTACTGCTGTGGACTCCGGCTGCATTGTTAATCACTCCAAGGGTACGCAGAACACCAAGGCATATAGTCCAGCCACATACAGGTCTTTGATTGTCAGGGTGTTCATGTAGTGATCTGGGTTTAGACTTGTCCACCTGGTGAACGGAACTTCCCTGGCCGAGGTCAAATGTCAGACGAAGCATATGGACAGGGCTTATCTCCCTATTTTGAAGTTTTACCTGTGTTTATAGACACAGGTGTTTGGGCACCTGTCAGCAGCTAATTCTGTTGGCATTACATATTATGGGTGGGTTTGTTACAGTCCATACTCCACGGTGAGGGGTGTTCCCATTCACATTTGACTATTACCTGTATACAGTCATACGGGGATTATTATTTTTGGACATGAAGTGACTACAGGTATGCGGTTGTACATTACACAAGTGTGAAGGGCTGTTCCTGTAAATATGTACGGACCATACCTCTCAACCTCTTAGAGCACCGAACCTGTGCAAAACCTACACGATGGGGGGACAATTAGGGACACATTTTAATGATTGCTCTTACAAGCTTACAATGTTGATAGAATGCTAGGTCTTGCATTAGCATGACTTTTCTGCAGGTTGTGGAGTCTTATACTCAGGATATTTCTCATTATTTACTGACGTCAATCCTCAGCTATTTACCACACTGGTGCAGATTGTCGGAGGCACACACCAACACTATGGGGCGAACCTGTGGTCATTCTTAGGGTTGCCACCTTTTTGACTGCCCAAAGTGGGACATGTTCTGTAGAGATATCAGATTTTCCAGGACAAAAAATACCTACAGCCGTGCATAGTACTGAACTTTAACCTTTTTTGTACATATAATAGCTTATTCTAGTAACATTTGAATTGCTTATGCTACTTCACATAACATATTGAGGATTCGTATATAAAATAACCGTTTTATGCAACTATTAAAGTAAATTAGGAAATAAACTCTCAGGACATTTGCTATGTCTTGATTTTTTTCACAGGACACAACTGCCTACAGAGGGATTGTTACTCACAAAGTGTGACAGGTGGTGACCCTAGTCATTCTGCGAATATCCGGACAGTTGAGTGGTATTGCACGGACCTCTGTAATACGCTGTTGTGTTCTGGCACAGCAGTAGCTCAGCATAAAAGACTGCAGTCTGAACGTGCTGACAGACAGTTGGGTTTCAGACTTCATACTCCAGACTTTAATGCCAATGTGCAAACTGTTATTCTATCAAATTCTGTTTCTAAGAGATATGTTTACAGATTGTCCCTGAGTTTGGACCTTTGTCTCACTTATATTCACGGCTCTGTCCAGATATCTTGCTCACACAGGTTGACAGGTATGGTTAGTCATGACTACACACAGTCAGTGTCCCTCACACTTGATCAGGGTTGACCTTTTTACGTAGTGTCTCCCTCGCCCTCATGCCGTTTTCCACTTTGCAAATGTGTGCATTATATTCTCCCTCCTATTCGTGTCGGGACACGTGCATCACGGGAAGGTATTTTATCCTGGGTGGTAGGTTATGCATGCCCACTTAGGGCTGGACAGTGTCATGGACCTCCACTGCACGTTCTGACTTGTGTCCAGATATCTACTGGATTGGACATCATGTTGTCATACCCATTCTACTATTTACACAAGTTGGTCATCCCGTGAGGGATATCCCAAAAATTGGTCAAGACGAAAACAAGTTAGAGAACGAAGATTTTTGTGGCTTCACGAAAATGTGCAGGGAGTTTTACCTGCAGGGGATACATGGTTTGCAATCCTGACACTGCCTAGGGTGACAATACCTACTACATATGCATAGGGGTCACTGTGTGTAGCTGTTTCTGCAACAAACCAGTGGACCAAGTACGGCTGGATTTGGTGGACATTCTGGTATGGTGGCAGGTTGTGTGTTGTAGAGGGTATGCTGGGTAGGCTATTATGCATCTAGGTGTGTTGCGTTTGTTATGGCCAGTTCCATCAGGACCCATCTGTGGGTATGTGATGGTGCCGTATCTATACATTTGTCTCGCATATTTCCATATTCATATGTTTGTGGGATTGTGTTCTACACTATGGCCTGTCTGCTTGTCTTGCAGCTGTTTCTACATGAGGTTGTGTTTCTTTCCACTTCACCCGCTGCCCCCTCATACACCTCCGGTTCACCTTTTCTGCATACAACACAAGTATCGTCTTTGAGGAATTTACCATTAAACACACACCCCTCACACACAAATTACTCACACCCCATAGAGCACTACTTTGGTTGTTGGCCCATGACACGGCCAGAGTTACACATTGACTACCCTACATGTGTCAGGTACCTTTATGGTTGTGTGGACTACCCTGCCATGTTTGCTGTCCACATGCTATACCTCACGCACATAGGTACACGCCCTTACTTCACTTTCATTACTTGGTTGGTATATCCGGGTACTACCCGTTCGACTGTGTCACATACACATTCGGATTATACAGCTGCCTTCCGGATTTTGCCAGCCTGTTCTACTCATTGGTAGGATGGCACCTTTTCCTATGTCCAAGCTATTCCTTACACAT
Organism: Protopterus annectens; assembly: GCF_019279795.1. NCBI lineage: Eukaryota > Metazoa > Chordata > Ceratodontiformes > Protopteridae > Protopterus > Protopterus annectens. The sequence goes on along the minus strand of NC_056729.1, from coordinate 357,280,626 downwards.
GTCCAACTGTTGTGGACATTGCCTCCCCACAATCAATGGTTGTGTTTCCACCTTTTCAATTGTCCACAGTGTGACATAGGATTACCACCTGTCCCACTTTGCGAGGCACAGTCCCTCTTTGGGCAGTTGTGTCCTGACATGTAATTGTCAACATCGCAAATGTCCTGAGATTTTAGGACAAACATATTTCTTATATTTTATGTGATAGTTGCATTAAACAGTTAATTCTGTATCTTGAATACCTGACTGTTATGAGAAACAGACTAAGCAACTAAAATGCTACAGGAATACGCTTTTCTGTAGGCAAAACAGTTATGTTCTGTCCTTTATACTGGCCGTGGATATGTGTCTGCCTGTACAGTTTGATGTCTGTACCAAACATGTCCCACTTTGGCCATTTGTGAGGGTGGCAACCCTACTGTGACAGTTGCGGTGAACACAGCATATTTTACAGGCCGACACATACCCATGGTCAGTTCAGCAGATAGAACTTACAATTCTTGCCTATATCTAAGCTTATTCTTGTAGCATTTTGGTATCTTATTCTGTTTGTTATGACATTTATGTATTACACATCCAGTGAAATATGTTTAATGCAACTATACAGTCATATGGGGATTATTATTTTTAGACATGAAGTGACTACAGGTATGCGGTTGTACATTACACAAGTGTGAAGGGCTGTTCCTGTAAATATGTATGGACCATACCTCTGAACCTCTTAGAGCACCGAAACTGGGCAAAACCTACATGATGGGGGGATAATTAGGGACACATTTTAACAATTGCTCTTACAAGTTACAACATTGATAGAATGCTAGGTCTTGCATTAGCATGACTTTTCTGCAAGTTGTGGAGTCTTATACTCAGGATATTTCTCATTATTTACTGACGTCAATCCTCAGCTATTTACCACACTGGTGCAGATTGTCGGAGGCACACACCAACACTATGGGGCGAAGCTGTGGTCATTCTTAGGGTTGCCACCTTTTCGACTGCCCAAAGTGGGACATGTTCTGTAGAGATGTCAGATTTTCCAGGACAAAACATACCTACAGCCGTGCATAGTACTGAACTTTAGCCTTTTTTGTACATATAATAGCTTATTCTAGTAACACTTGAATTGCTTATGCTACTTCACATAACATATTGAGGATTCATATATAAAATAACCGTTTTATGCGACTATTAAAGTAAATTAGGAAATAAACTCTCAGGACATTTGCTATGTCTTGATTTTTTTCACAGGACACAACTGCCTACAGAGAGATTGTTACTCGCAAAGTGGGACAGGTGGTGACCCTAGTCATTCTGCGAATATACAGACAGTTGAGTGGTATGGCACGGACCTCTATAATACGCTGTTGTGTTCTGGCACAGCAGTAGCTCAGCATTAAAGACTGCAGTTGGAACGTGCTGACAGAAAGTTGGGTTTCAGACTTCATACTCCAGACATTAATGCCAATGTGCAAACTGTTATTCTATCAAATTCAATGTTTCTAAGAGATATGTTTACAGATTGTCCCTGAGTTTGGACCTTTGTCTCACTTATATTCACGGCTCTGTCCAGATATCTTGCTCACACAGGTTGACAGGTATGGTCAGTCACGACTGCACACAGTCAGTGTCCCTCACACTTGATCAGGGTTGACCTGTTTACATAGTGTCTTCCTCACCCTCATGCCGTTTTCCACTTTGCAAATGTGTGCATTATATTCTCCCTCCTATTTGTGTCTGGACACGTGCGTCACAGGAAGGCATTTTATCCTGGGTGGTAGGTTATGCATGCCCACTTAGGGCTGGACAGTGTCATGGACCTCCACTGCACATTCTGACTTGTGTCCAGATATCTACTGGATTGGACATCATGTCGTCATACCCATTCTACTATTTACACAAGTTGGTCATCCCGTGAGGGACATCCCAAAAATTGGTCAAGACGAAAACAAGTTAGATAACAAAGATTTTTGTGGCTTCACGAAAACGTGCAGGGGGGTTTACCTGCAGGGGATACATGGTTTGCAATCCTGACACTGCCTAGGGTGACAATACCTACTACATATGCGTAGGGGTCACTATGTGTAGCTGTTTCTGCAACAAACCAGTGGACCAAGTACGGCTGGATTTGGTGGACGTTCTGGTATGATGGCAGGTTGTGTGTTGTGGAGGGTATGCTGGGTAGGCTATTATGCATCTAGGTGTGTTGCGTTTGTTATGGCCGGTTCCATCAGGACCCATCTGTGGGTATGTGATGGTGCCGTATCTATACATTTGTCTCGCATATTTCCATATTCACATGTTTGTGGGATTGTGTTCTACACTATGGCCTGTCTGCTTGTCTTGCAGCTGTTTCTACATGAGGTTGTGTTTCTTTCCACTTCACCCGCTGCCCCCTCAAACACCTCCGGTTCATCTTTTCTGCATACAACACAAGTATCGCTTTTGAGGAATTTACCATTAAACACACACCCCTCACACGCGAATTACTCACACCCCATAGAGCACTACTTTGGTTGTTGGCCCATGACACGGCCAGAGTTACACATTGACTACCCTACATGTGTTGGGTACCTTTATGGTTGTGTGGACTACCCTGCCATGTTTGCTGTCCACATGCTATACCTCATGCACATAGGTACACACCCTTACTTCACTTTCATTACTTGGTTGGTGTATCCGGGTACTACCTGTTCGACTGTGTCACATACACATTCGGATTATACAGCTGCCTTCCGGATTTTGCCAGCCTGTTCTACTCATTGGTAGGATGGCACCTTTTCCTATGTCCAAGCTATTCCTTACACATGTCCAACTGTTGTGGACATTGCCTCCCCACAATCAATGGTTGTGTTTCCACCTTTTCAATTGTCCACAGTGTGACATAGGATTACCACCTGTCCCACTTTGCGAGGCACAGTCCCTCTTTGGGCAGTTGTGTCCTGACATGTAATTGTCAACATGGCAAATGTCCTGAGATTTTAGGACAAACATATTTCTTATATTTTATGTGATAGTTGCATTAAACAGTTAATTCTGTATCTAAAATACCTGACTGTTATGAGAAACAGACTAAGCAACTAAAATGCTACAGGAATACGCTTTTCTGTAGGCAAAACAGTTATGTTCTGTCCTTTATACTGGCCATGGGTATGTGTCTGCCTGTACAGTCTGATGTCTGTACCAAACATGTCCCACTTTGGCCATTTGTGAGGGTGGCAACCCTACTGTGACAGTTGCGGTGAACACAGCATATTTTACAGGCCGACACATATCCATGGTCAGTTCGGCAGATAGAACTTACAATTCTTGCCTATATCTAAGCTTATTCTTGTAGCATTTCGGTATCTTATTCTGTTTGTTATGACATTTATGTATTATACGTCCAGTGAAATATGTTTAATGCAACTATTGCATGATGTCTACGGAGGAATTATGTCCTATATTCTCTGGACATTTGCCAGTTTTACATGTTTGTGTCAGGACACATCTGCCCACAGAGGGACTGTCGCTCACAATGTGGGACAGGTGGTAATCTTGGTCGATGGTACGGATCATACTGTTCCTTTCGGCCTACATGTGTCCGTGTTGTTATAGCTCATTTATATGCTCCTTCTGTTTCGTTTACAAGCGTATGCCATTTCCTATCACATTTGGTATGTGAAACACGGACATACCTTTTGTATGTGACTATTACATGGCTTGTGGGATATGATTCAGACATACGGTCACTACCTATATCTACATTTCTCCTCGTGTATTTTGTTATGGACACATCTGCACAGCTATGTTCCCTCCCTCAAATTATGGGTTGGCTGGTGACCCTCTCCGTTGGACTGGACGTACCTACTGGTGACGCGCTAACATCTGATACGTTTCACTTCCACATGGTATAGCTATCTACACTACGTTGGACTACAGGCACACGGTTTTCCTGTCATTTGTTCATGGGTAGGGACCCGTTATTCCCTACCGTGCATTTGTGTTTGAGTCTTCATTTTCTGTTCGCAGGGACTCTGCTTTGCATATGTTTCAGTCTCCACGGACACTGATAGGTACGATTACTATTGCTGGCGGAATATAATATTCAGCAGTTTAAGTTGCTCCTCGAAAGCCGACATTGACACACCTCCCTGCGCAACTTCGATATGCCCCTTGCACTCGCGCACGTTTCCTATGCACGTGGCTGTAGTGACTGCGCACCTTCATTAATATGCATATGGCGCGACTACTCCACATCTACGCCACACGGCCGTCACAAGCCTTACGCCGGCCTTGCACCCAGCTTCATGAATCTGGGGGAACGTGATTAAAAATTAAACAGTAGCTGATATGCAGAGTGTTGGAAATACTTTGTGGCAGCCTAAAGTGTATATTCAGCAATGTGCTGAGAAGAATTATTGAAAAGGCCTTTCTGAGAAATGAAGTCAGGCAATTGCAGAATATGTATACTGGAATATAGTAGGAAACGTATGTTTTGAGAGTAACAAGTTAGGCAGTTTAAGAGTTTGTGCAATCAGAAATGCTGACTACACTACATATTTAATTGGCATTCTAAATGTAAAATCTAAGCAATGTGGGATGCTGCCAGGCATGGGGACTATGCAGTCACTTTAATTGTGAGTCCTCCTGTGCACAGAACTACCTATTTCATTTTCACTCATTTACCAGTCACACTAATCTTCTTTTCTTTTTTTGTGCAGTGGAATTAGGCTCCACTAATGCAACGCTACATGCACGACTCCTTTTTTAGAGTGTTTGACTCGGAAATTTGAGTCTTTAGCTGACATACATGCTTGGGATATCCAAGGCCTATTGAGTACAGGGGAACATGTTTGTCTTCATATGTTTGGATACAGAGGAAGATGGGATCTACTGCAGGGGATTTACCTATGGATATTGCAGCTATAAAACAAACATTATAGAGACTCTAGCGGTGTTAATGAAGGACACAGCTGACAAAATCACTTTAATAAAAGCAGCTGTGGCTTAGCATGGCAGACATCTAGAGCAGCTGGGGATTGCACTCTCAGATCAGCAGCAGAAGTTGAGAAAACAAGCAGAATATACTGCAGGACACTCCCATGAACCAGCAGACCTATGTGTGCCTACTTGGCAGTTAGAGGCCAAAGTCAATGATACAGAGAAGAGATCTAGATGCAATAACCTACATATTACTGGTCTCCCAGAAAGAGTGGAAGGTACGGATACTATTCAATTTTGGGGAAAGAACTTTGTAAATTGTTAAAGGTGGATACCCCAGAATAATTCAGTGTGCTTATAGAGTTGCTTCAAGGCACATTAATCCAACTGTACTCCAACATATTATTTTTAGATGCCTGGACTGCAATGAGAGTAAAAAAACACTTTAAGAGTAGCCAGAGCTCAGAAACCTAATTTAAAGTTGAAGGGCCATCCTGTATGTATCATCCCTGATTATAATGCTAGATAGGGACCTTCCACACTGATTTCAGTCAAGGGCATTCAACAGTTCTCCTTTCTAATTTCTGCAGATATAGAGACTTTCCTATAGGATTGGGATAAAAATCATAGGAGTCTTATGTGGATGCCACAAAAGGGCTCCGAAGGGAGCAGACTGAACATAAGGAGAGGGAGTGGCATTCCTCCACCACACTGTCCAAGTCACTATAGGGCAAAAGAGGGATGATGCCCCTGGACTATCAACTTAAACCAGAAAACTGAGGGGGATGTGCCACAGGTTGTTTGAGGATGATCTTTCTTCTCTTCTTAAAACCCCGTGGCTTCTAACAAGTCTGTATCCAAACTTTCAGAAAAGAAAGATGTTGGATTTAAGAGTGAGGTGGAATTAACACTGAAAGCTGTTTGGGAGACAAAGGAGACTTGGCTGCAATCAAACACTGAGATTACCTCCAGGGACCATACCTCCCAACTTCTTAACTCATGAAATCTGGATAAATAATGGGGGGAACAAAGACCCAAAATAGGGACAGATTTTAAATATTGCTCTTATAAACTTAGAAAGCTCCTAGAATAACAGGATTTGTGTTAGCATGCATTTTCTGAAGGAACAAAATCACCACTGATTCTAAAGACAACCACAAAGTATTCTATAGCTATGTCAGGAATCTCAATGGCAACACTCAGATCTGCTCTGAGTTACAGCACAATGGCAGTAAATATATAGAACCAACTGATATTGCCAACATCCTGGTAGATAGGTTCAATGCTAACTTTACCCCCCGCTCACCCCCTAAAGGGCCCATCTCTATACTGGAAGAATGCAAAGTTCCTGTAATCATGGCTGCATGGGTAAAAACCACACTCTCCAAAGCCAAGAACACAGCATCCATGGGACCTGATAACATCCCAGCCTGCATTCACGAACTACAGTACGAATTGGCACCCCACCTAAGTCTCATGTTCAGTAATAGCCTCACCTCAGGCTTTGTGCCCACTGAATGGAGCATAGCGACAGTTATCCCACTCCACAAAGGGGAGTATTGTTTTCCTTTTACCTTACTGTCTCTGTTTTTTTTTTTTTTTTTTTTTTTTGGGTTGAGGCAAAAGTTAGTTCGTTGAGTTTTTCTATTGAGTAATCTTTAGGGAAATGCACTCCACCAGACTGCTGGAAGATAAAGGAGGTGACTTGGTGATGTCCATTGTACAAAAAAAGGTGCTATGGTTGTCAGAGAATGCACTTTGACTGTAAAAAGCATGAATGGTCAGGCCAAATCTAGGTTGATAATGTCTTTGCTTACAAGAAACTCTGTGAAGTTAACCTTTTTGCAAGAGGCTAAACGCAAATCTCCCCCATGTCATTTAAATAGTTGACGGAAGGGTAAGTGTTGGTTTAGTTTTAGCTCATCTGCTGAAAGGGGGTTGGTATTCTAATTTAGTCTTCCTTAGGATGGCCCACTGAATCTTATGAAGCAGACCAGAAGGGCAGATGGATTGTCTTGGTTATGTTATTATGGGCCTAACAAAGATTCATCTGGGGCTTGGAACTCTTTTGTAGGCTGCATTAAGCAGTCACATGATAAAGGTTATTTTATATTGATATGGGGGTGACGTCAACAGAACCCCAGACCCTTGTCTGGATAAAATATTGGTTGGAGTAGAAAGATACCCTTGTAAATTTTAGGCTCTGAAGCTTGCTATAGAGGAAGTTGATTTAGTGTATGGATGGCAGGTGTTACACCCCAGCATAAGAGATTACACTTTTGATGGACTGGAATCGGAGGGAAGAGAGAGGCAAGTAGTGTAGACATGCTTCTGGTATCCAGGGGGTAAATCACAGGGCTACTGGGAGGAGTGCCAGCCAGTATAATTATCTAACCAATCTTTAATACCTACAGAAATGACACTGAGACAGGAAGGGAAAGGTATTTTTTTTTAATGTTTGTCCTTTATATGTGGTTAATGCACACAACAGAAGGGTTATTTCTGCCAGAATATTCTTATTTTCTGTCTAAAAGACCCTTAAGCAGGAGTAATGCAGGTAACTGGCTTTCATTTAAAATGGCCTTAAAGAACTTGTGGCAAAATATGCAAAAAGCACATATCCACGCTTCAAAGTGCTACTCCAAAGGCTTGAATTGGAAAGAGGAAGGGTGGGTATTACAAATCCACTAGATGCTGAGACCAAAATCTGCATGCTCAGATTAAAACCCTTAAATCTTGTAATAAAAACATAGAGCTGCAAGCAATTCAAGAGAGATGGAAGAGGTACACACCTTTTTTTTTGGAGCATCAGGGCTCACCTCCACAAAGATTTTAGTCAGGAAATATTTGGAGAGGAAAAACATGTTAATGGTGTTAGGTTTATATGCCATCAGCAGGTCAGTTACCACTAACAGACAGACAGAAAATACATTATTTGTTTTATAGGGAATATGGACAAACACACTTTTCAGTAAAACCAGTATCATGTGAGGTGTGTTGCAAGTTCTTAAAAAATATTAGCATTAAGGAACTTCCTTCAGAACATAGACAGATGTTGAATGGGGACACTTCCTTAACTGATATAAGAGGACGATGAAATAATTAACTAGAGGTATAGCTCTGGTCTTAATGGCTTCCCACCAGGCTTTTATAAGATTTTTCAGGAAGAATGATTAGAACCATTGCTCGATATTCCAAATATGTGGAAAAATGGGTATTTTCCCAGAGGAGTCAAATGTAGTCAAAGTACTTTTTATTCCTAAACAGGCAATTTATCTTTCAAACAATTATCATCCAATATAATTGTTACCATTGGAGGTGAAGACAGGTGGCCCTGATTTAGTTAGATTGTGATTAAATATTTAAAGAGCTGTACAACAAACTCACCAGATATCAGGAGCATTACTGGTTGAGTTCAAAGAACTTGATCAGCTGGACTGGCAATTTATCTGGACAACTGTGGATCGCGTGGACTGCATATCCCTTTTTGCTGCTAAATGCAGACTGCTATATGAGCGAACAGCTACCTGGGTGTTTTCCAAAGGGATCCACTCCTATTCCTTTCATGAGGGTCACAAGACAGGGATGCCCTTTCTACCCTCTGTTATTTGTTTTAGAGACAAATTTATTGGAGATCTTCTTGTCTCACAAGCATTCAGGTGAAACTATTAAGCAGCCAGCCTCTGGTACCATACTAATCTCATGGTTTGTGGATGATTGTGTGGTGTGATTGTCATCACCTAGACTGAGTCTGTTAGGAATTCTTGATACCTTTTTCAGAATTTGCAAGAGTCTCGGGTCTTAAATTGAATGTGGCCAAAACAAAATTGTTTAATTGACACAACAATCACAAGAAACCCTCAAGGACTAGACTGGCTTCCCCTGTGAGGTAGTTTCCAGGGTGTAATATCTTGGAATATGGTTAGATCTCAATATGAAGTTATCCCATAGCTGAACACCAAACTCTTGACCAGGCTGCTAACTGCTAAGTGCAAAATGTGGGGTAGTTTGAACTTTCCCTTCTTAAGCAGGGTCCATTTAGTCAAAATGTTTGGTTTTTTTTGCCCAAATTGTATTTGTTACAAGGCATTTGCTACATTTAATGTTCTATCCTTACCTTAAGGAATGGCAAAAGTTAATTTTCTTTTATGCAGATTCTTACAGAACAAGGCACATCTCTGGAAATCATTCAGTGGTGGCAGGTGTGCCAGATCCAGGACTGTATTTGGAAACTTCACATGTCTAAGTCAGATAGCGTGGCATGTATGGCTGGAGGTAAGAAAATCAATTGTCACCAAGCGAGGGAAAAAATTTCAGGAGGTAAGACTGAATATATTCCATAAATATTTAGTTAATAATGATTTGGAAATTGGGGTACAGTTGTTTGATAAATGGCTAGACCTATTACACTCTTAGTTGCCAGATGAGGAGTGTAGGGAGTATCAATGGCAGTTTTCTCCAAGATTCTTCAAAGAGAAATTTGGTAGAAGGAATGGGGATTGTGGGAGATGTAGCTCCAAGGATGTTGATTAATTGCATTTGGTATAGCTCTATGATAAAATGAAGGAGATTTGGTGTAGGATAACTGATATCATTACATGGACTCATAGGTTCATGGGCTCATAGGAGGTTACTAGGCTAATGGTTCTAGTGCCCTTACAAGCCTAGCCATATTTATCCAGCATTGCCCCAATTGTCGGTATTTAGGTGAGTGAAGTTCACAGAGGTAAGGGTCTATGGTAGTTAATACCAATTTCCTCTGTCAAGGAAGGACATGGGTACCACCCCAGGAGTGAATTTACAGTCACCCATCCATTGATCTAGGTTGCTTTTGAAGAGGGTCAGGGAGGGGCTGTGTTTCACATGAATTGGAAGCTTGTTCCAGAGAAGTGGCAGTCTCTGGGAGATGTAACTTATCTGTCCAGCATGACCTATTCATGTCAGAGGCTAGGTTAAGATTCCTGGAGCAAGTGACACTCCTGCAGTTTGATTTACAAATGTATAAGATTTCCATCAGGGCCTGGTCAGAGAAAGCCCCATAAGCCAGGCACAGGTCACCCCTTAGCAACCTGTAGGAGACAGAGTACAGTGACTGGACTTTCAGTCTTTCCATGTAAGACTTGTTTTGTGCGCCCTGTAATTTCTTGGTGTGAAACCTCTGTGATCTCTCCAATTGTTGCAGTGACTAGTGAGATGCATGCAAAAGGGAGCATTATACTCAATTACTGGTCTGATGAGGGCCAAGAATAATGTAATTATAACATCCTTAGATCTAGATGTGATGTCTTTACTTATAAGATGTGCCACATAGAAGGATTTCCTTACTATTCGGCCTCATTCAGTGGACGTATATTTCTGGCCTTCAGCAATCTCATCTCCTTGCCATATATCAGCTACAACATGGTGGTCATTGAGAGTAGTGATTGTGACACAGTTAAGTGTGTTATATAGGTATTGGAAAACTCTCCCTGCAGACTGGGTTACTCAAAGTCTGAGGGTTTTTCAGGTTTGGTAGTTGGCAGCATGGTAAATTTAGTGAGCAAAGAATGGAATGACTACTCTTCTGTTTTTTTGTATTTTCTCTCTTCATTCTTTGAGTCATCGATGTTTGTGATGTGATGAAATATTGTTGTCTGTATATTTTTTGGCTCACTGCAGTTTATGAGAAAGTCCTTCATATGTTTCTTTTTAGTTGTTTGGAATAAAGTTACAAATATTCCACCCAGCTGCTAAGTTACTTAGTTCCTTACTGTCTCTAGGACTCTGTGCGCAGGTCACTTTACAAATCAGTAAATGTAATTTTTATGGTTATGTCGTATTACTGGATCTTCCCTAAATGTTGCCTGCTATTGCTTATAATAACTATTCAGTGAACCATGGAATCATTTTGAAACGGAGTTGTTTAATTCTGCTAAGACATGCAAACTCCTGTCAATGGCTACATTAACTGATGCATGCAAAAGTGAATTAAACAGAACTAATTTAATTCATATTTCTCTCAGTGATGTCTGTCCATGGCCATATTACATTTAGAATCTGTAAAACTGACTTTGAAAACAACAGGCAAAGACTCCAGCAAAAGTAACAAAAAATGCATTTTGTTAAATGCTTTGTGGCTTTACACTACAAGACTTTCCTAGAATATATTGCAAACATTTTTAGGGACTTATATAAACTACACAAATCCCACAATACATGCACCCTATACCACAGGTAGCCAAATAAACCTAGCCCTGTGAATTACCTCCATTTAAAATAACACTCAGTAAATACATATAGCATAAAATGTGGATGTAAATGTGCTTGGTAGTGTTAAGTACATTTAACATAAAACATAAAACATAAAGGCATCTTCAACGGTATAAAAAGAAGTAAACTTAAATAAATTTCTTAATTAATCCATAAAATAAAAAGTATATATGATGCTGAGTAATAAACATTACATTTCTAAATGCATACACGTGCTCTGTTGTGAGGTAAATAACCTAGCCACTCAGTTTTAAAACACTAGAAATGGAGAAGTTGTCATTAAGGCCCAGTGGCAGTTCTGGCATCTAATCTGAACTACCAATATAATTCCTTGTATTTGATCAAGGTATCTTAAGAACTGCCCCTCACTGTAAAATTGATGTGCTCCAGTACAAAAAAAGTTTAAATGAACTACTTTGACAGATCTTACTATGTTTGAACAAAGCATCTGTCTCATTTTGATGAGAAATATCATAAAGGTGTTCCATAAATAAGTTTTCTGAGCATTTCATATGTTTTTCCAATGTAAAATGCATCACAGTTCTGATAACAGGCAAGGTATACCATGCCCCTAATTAAACAGTTGAAAAATCCTTTTCCCGTAAACTTAATAGTGTTAGTCACATACTGGCATTTTGAACAAGTCCTACATTTAAATGTCACCTTCCTTCTCTTCTTGGAATTACCTCTATCTCTTGCTAAGACACCTTCAAATTAGAATTTCTATTGTATATAAACTTCAACTTATCAGGGAACATATTCCCTGTATCAGGAAAGTGGGATATAATACCCCAATGTTTATTCATAATCTTCCTGATGTCCTCCACATCCAGATTATATCTAAAAATAAAATAGTTGTTCTGCCCAAACCTGTTGTTTGTATTTAATTTTATTAGATTGAGTTATTGCTGGTTCCTTCCCTAACAGGGGTACATAGCTCTCAATTAATCAGGGACAAATCTCAACAGAATCAGGGACAAATCCAAGAATAATCAGGGACAGTCAGGGATACTCTTAAAATATTAGTACTATTAACTTGAGACATTAGCAGAATAAGAGAGTGTGAATTAATATACATTTTCTGAAGTAAAATAAATCTATAACTCTAATTAATGTCATTATTTAACAAGTTTAATTCACCAGCTTTTCTCCAAAAGTCACCAGTTTTAGGAGGGATTAAGAGGGACAGCTAAAATTTGAATCAAAATCAGGGATGCCCCTGAAAATCAGGGACAGTTGAGAGATATGCAGGGGTATATATTTTGTACCCCATCCCCTGATGACCTCTAGTTTCATTGTTTTCACTAGGTCAAGAGGATACTCCCTTTCCAAAAATAACTCTCCTATAAATTCACATTCTTCCAAGAATTATTGATAGTCAAAGGTCATTCAGGCAGCTCTAACCAAATGTGCATTAATAATCCCAGCACTTAACAAAATAAATTGTTTTTGTGAGTTTTGCTGGGGCCTTTGCCTGCTGTTTTCAATTGCAGTTTCACATATTCTTGGTATTTTATCTGCATTTTTTGTCAAAGTTTTTTATTGGGAATATTACATTTAGAACTAAAGCTACAGGCAGAGAAAGCCAACTAGTTGTAAAGTTACTATACAATTTGCAGTTTTACAACTAAGAGTTTATAGGTACTGTCTCTTGATATCATGTGTTTATATGCTGTATTAGATTACAGTTAAGACTTGCATAGAAATAACACGACTAACTTTCAGTAATATTTTTCAGTCCACTGTCCTGGTTCTTGTTATTGGCTTGCCAACAGTAGATCACTCTCTGCTATAATCGGGTCTATATTAAATAGACGAAAGATCAAAATTTCGAACTCTCACATGAGCATAAATTCAGCAACTCAAAATTGCTATTTTGGGGGCTGCACCCCCCACATCCCCCGCTAAATATATATTCCAACTATGAGATCACACTACAGTGAAGAGAGGGCAAATATTCTGATCTCCACTGTACTGCGATCCAAAAAAATAAATATCGAGTTGCTGAATTTCCGCTCATGTCAGCGTTCGACATTTTGATCTTTCATCAATATAAACTAGACCCTTATAATCTGAGACCTGTCATGTACAGCAGAAAGAAAGTGGAATAAATTTAACTCCTCACACCTCCCATATTGTAGCTGACCAGATATTTCAAAGAGGCAGCACATGCATATCATAAATGAGAAGAAATATTTCTGTGGCAAAACCTATTCCTGGAATAAGTGCGCAAAATTATTTGTAAAATATCAAGTATAAATGCCTGTTCCTGTACTTAACACTACCGACCACATTTACTTCCCATATTTTATCGCCTTTTAATTCCTTCTAAATCCTCTATGAGCATTCAACCCAGACCCCAGACCCGCAAACTGAGATAATAATACAATTTCCTCAGGCTGTAGAAATACAAATCTACTTTGTTCAAAGCATTGTTTTTGTAAAGCAGGGTCCTTTTATTTTAAATACATTTTAAAGGCAGAAGAAATCTGTATAGCAGTTACCTGTGTGTTTCACATTGAGCACGCACATAGGTTCATAGGTTCATAGGTAGGTACTAGGCTATCGGCCCTGGGGCCTATATAAGCCCAGCCAAAAAGGTAGCCTGGCTTTTGCCACCCAAGAAGATTATTTTCCTGTGCCACTGTCGAGCAGAGCCACAGAGATGATCCCCGGGATGTATTTCCTATTTCCCATCCACGCTTCAAGATTTTTCTTGAAGAGTGCTAATGAAGAACTTTGCTTGACATAGATGGGTAGCCTGTCCCAGAGTATGGAAAGTCTCTGGGACAGGAATCTATCCCTCCAGCATGTCCTGTTTATTGTGGTGACAAGGTTTAGATCCTTAGAGCATGTACCTCGGAGGGATTGGGATTTCTTTAAGTGGAGCATGTCTAACAGCTCTGGTTTTGACATAGCTTTGTATGTTAGGCAGAGATCACCTATGAGTAGGTGATATGCAACGGAGTAAAACTGGAGTTTTTTGAGACGGTCTGCGTAGGACATCTGTTTGAGGCTGGTAATCCTCTTTGTGGGGTATTTCTGCAGCCTTTCCAGTTGTTGTAGATGTCTTGTGAGGTACATATAAAAAGGGGCATTGTACTCTATAATGGGTCTAATGAGTGATGAGTAGAGGGGAACAATGACCTATTTTTTTCTGGATGAGAAACCTTTTGTGATGAGGTGTGCCATGTAGAAGGATTTCCTGACTACTGTGGCAATGTGATTATCAAAGGAGCGACTACTGTCCACCTGTGTCCCAAGGTCTCTTATCACACTTTCAGTGTTAAGTATACTACCACCTATGTTGTATTTCATGGGTACAGAGTTTTTACCAAAGGGGATGACAATGCACTTTTTGGCATTGAGCTTGAGACCATGGCTTTGACACCAGGCATCTGTCTCAGTGAGGCCCTACTGTAGGATGTCCACATCATTAGGAGTTTTGATTATGGCTCCTAGTTTGCAGTCATCTGCGAACTTCATTAGCCAAAGACCTTCTGTGTTAGCCTGTACTTCAGAGAAGTAGATACCAAACAGGAGAGGACCCAGGAATGAACCCTGTGGTACTCCACTTGTCACTGGTCTGAAGTCGGATTTGGAGTTTGCTACTTTCACAGTGTGGGTTCTGTCAGTGAGCCAGTTGGCAACCCATCTTGTGACATAGGGATTTATACCTAGTTTAGTGAGTTTATCTATAATTCCAGAGTGGGGGATGGTGTCGAAAGCCTTGGCAAGATCTAGATAGGCTGTGTGAACCACCTTACCCTTGTCTACGGCTTTGGTGACTGCTTCAAGGAAGTCTATCAGGTTTAGGAGACATGATCTGCCTTTTACAAACCCAAAATGGTTGCGGTCCAGAGTTTGGAGATTACCAATGTCTTTGTTTATAAGTTCCATGAGGATGCATTTCATAGCCTTGCAGACTAGGGTCATCAGGCTAATGGGGTGGTAGTTCCCGGTGGCTCCCCCCTTGTGGAGTGGGATAACCATCGCTGTGTGCCATTCAGCAGGCACAAAGCCTGAGGTGAGGCTATGATTGAACATGGTACTTAGGTGGGGTGCCAGTTCGTTCTGTAGTTCATGTAGAACGCAGCCTGGGATGTTGTCTGGTCCCATGGATGCTGTGTTCTTGGCTTTGGGGAGTGTGGTTTTTACCTGTGCAGCCGTGATTATATGAACTTTGCATTCTTCCGGTATAGAGATGGGCTCTTTAGGGGGTGAGAGGGGGGTAAAGTTAGCACTGAACCTATCTGCCAGGATGTTGGCAATATCAGTTGGGTCTGTATATTTAGTGCCATTGTGCTGTAACTCAGAGCAGATCTGAGTGTTGCTATTGAGATTCTTGACATAGCTATAGAATGCTTTGTGGTTGTCTTTAGAATCAGTTGCAATTTTGTTTTCGTAACTAGCTTTGGAGGATTTTATCAGGGATCGCAGCTTCTTACTGAGGCTGACCAGGGAGCTCCTCCACTCATGGAATTTTACTCTCTTTTGCAATAGTTTCTTCCTTCTGTTGTACAGTTTGTTTATGGCAGGGGACCACCAGATTGGCTTCCTTTTTTTGGAGGATAGTGTCTTGGTTCTGTTTGGGATAGCACGATCCATGCAATCATGTAACTGCTTATAAAGTTGTGTAGGATTCAGTAGTTGTAACTGTATTGTCCATCTGCATGGGTGTCATGAAGTTCACCACTTCTGTCTTAAGAAGCATGAAGTTGGCTTTGGAGAAATTTTTTACCATGGTTTCATTAATGGGGTGGGGGCAGGATGTGGATATCTAGGGTAATTAGCTTATGGTCAGATCGGACCAA
This sequence comes from Protopterus annectens, assembly GCF_019279795.1. Taxonomy (NCBI): domain Eukaryota; kingdom Metazoa; phylum Chordata; order Ceratodontiformes; family Protopteridae; genus Protopterus; species Protopterus annectens. Next base: position 357,264,643 of record NC_056729.1, on the reverse strand, counting down.
TGAGACATTGACTTCAGGTGTGGAACACCGGTCACTCATGTTGGTAATGACTAGATCTAGGATACTGTTGCACCTGGTGGGGGTGTGGATAAGTAGATCCAGGGCATTGGAGTTTATGAATTCCAGAAAGCGTTGAGTGAAGGAGTTGGTTCATGAGTAGTTTTCCCATTTAATGGTGGGGTAGTTGAAATCACCCATTATTAGGGTGTTTGGTTGAACCCTAATATTTTCAAGTACATCAAGAAAAGGGAAGTGGGAATCCTGGGGCATGGTGGATGATCTGTAGCAAGCTACAATTTGGATTGCAGTTTTGCCCAGAGTTAGTTGCACTTGGATAACTTCGACTGCATTATGCTGAGCAACTAGCCTGGAGGTGTGGATATCCTTAATGAATATGGACACACCTCCGCCTTTGGTGTTCCGGTCCAGGTTACATGGCCGAAAAGTGTGGTATGAGTTATAGCCTGGTAGTGCAGGGGTGCTCTCTGGAGCCTAGAACCAGGTCTCAGTCACTGCACAGATATCAATGTTCTCCATTTTAAGGAGTGCCTCGAGTGAGTGCATTTTGAGATTTAGACTTCTATCATTAAGTAGCATTACCCTCAGTTTTTGCTTGCCTGTTCCTGTTACAGTGGTGAATTTGTCATTTGAACCCTGCCTAAAAAAGGCACTATAGGGGTGGCAAGAACCTTAGCCAGTATCCGGAATCCCAGGGGTGACAGGTGCAGGCCATCTCTGGCAAAACATCGTGGGCTGTCGACCATGTCATCCCAGGCAGACAGATACTGGATCCCTTTAGAATGGCACCAGAAGCTTAGCCAGTTGTTGAAGGCAATCATTTTGTCCTTGTACTGTGGCATCATTCTGGGTGATGGCAGAATGCTACTCAGGGCTAGGGTCATACCTGCCTTGGCTACAAGATCAGAGAGCTTTTCCATGTCTCTTTTCATGTAGTCCAGGGAGGTACATCTCAGGTCATTCACACAAACATGGACAATGACAGAGTCGTATTTGTACTTGTTGTGGAGTGACCTGAGTGTGTGGGTTATGTGGCGGATCCTGGCACCCGACAGGCAGCTGACAGTAACCTTCTCCTTGTTTAGCCTGGTGAGTGGGACATCAGTGTGCCTGACTATAGAGTCACCTATGACTAGTGTGTTGGGTATGTTGTTTTGCCTTATTGGCTGTGGTTGAGTGGCACACTGAGTCTGTGGGCTGTGCGTCATTTGGGTTGTGTTGGGAGGTGGAGGTTGCTTGAATTTCTGCTTTGGAGGTCTCTGTTGCTTGAGCAGATTATTATTGAGAGCCTCCACAAATCTTTTTGTGTTTCTATGTGTGGATTTTGGTGCTGTAGATTTAGTGAGACTATGTGATGAGTGTGGTGTGGTGCAAGTGTTTACCTTCTCCTCTTGACTGTCAAGTTCAGTCTTGATTGGAGAGAGCTTTACCTCCAGTCTGGCTAGATAAGTGCATCTCTCACAGGTTGTAGTGTTGGGCGGTAGGAGGAGAGGGTTGTCTGTGTACATGAGGCAATTTCTACAGTGCCCTAAGATGCCCAGATTCATCAGATAGACAGGAGAGAATACTGGGAGCTGACCCTTGGACATGCCTGAATAAAAAAATATTTTCCCCTAGATAGGTGAAGAAGGTGAGTACAAGAGCTGTTTTTCTCTAAGCAAGTGAGGAAAGTAAGTACCAAAACTGTTTTCCTCTAGGTAATGAGGGAGGTTGAGTGCTGTAGTAATTAGTAGGTTATTTAGTGTTTACAAGTTCTGAACAAGTGCTGATCACGAATAAGCAAATTCAAGTGCTAAAACTAACAATCTGTATCTGGACTAAACTAGTTACAGAAAAGGGGGACACAAGTGCAAATGCGGGCTTTTAAATCAGAAAGTTGAGAGAGATGGAAAAACTGCTCAAACGGCCAATAACTACAATTTCTGGGCCAGAATCACTCCTTATGTGGTAGATAGGTTACCTAGTGCTTACCACTCCCACTGATAAGCTAGAAGGCTTCCCTCTAACACAAAAAGCTTGAGGGGGCTCAGAAGCTTACATACAGTCCTGGATACAGCAAATCTAAATCTGGACTACACTAGTTACAGGAAAGGTATTTTTTTTATATATATACAGAAAAGTAGCTAAAACAGCAGTCAAAACAATTCAAATGCAGTGTAAGCTAGCACACTTGGGTATGTAGCAATGTTAGACCAAACAGTTTAAAAAATGCAATTAAATTAAAAATGACTAAAAACAAGTGCAGAAGGAGTATATTAGGTAGAATGAGGTAAAGAGATGGGACTGGGGGAAGTGTCCCAGATCAAATCTACAGTGGGGGTGGGCAGCTGCAAAAGCCTCCAAATTTAAACAACAAGACAGGAATAGGGAGGGTGGGTACAGGAAAACCAACACCTTCAGCAGAGATCTGAAAAACTATACAGTGAAGCAAAAATAACAGTGCACAACTCTGAAGTCAGCCAGCAATGATATAAAATTAGTCAAACAACAATTACCAGTACACAACTCTGAAGTGCCAGAAAAATATACTCAGCTCTGTGTATCTCCAGATAGTTTGAAGAGCACTCTGTCAGGACACAGGAAGGCTCCAGCAATGATATCACATAGCGATTAACTCTTGCTGGTGTGGGAGCTGTTGCCCGCTATGTTTCCTTCCCACTTACAATTCCTCACCCACCCCAATTCCATTACATTTATAACACTTAGTCTCCACCCAGAACTCTATCTACTTCTCACCCCAAAGCATGCACATAATTATAAATACACAGTCACATTTCCTCATATCTCTAATACTGCAACCAACTAGACCTTAAGCTAAACTTCCCTCATTTTCCTCTCATACCCTCCATATTCATTCCAAAAGATTCGACTGCTTTGTCTTTTACACACCCATCCAATACAACCAAAAGCCCAATCCCTGGTTTTAACAATTTTTTACTTCTTACCTTTACATCACTGCCTTCAAACTATTCCCTAGTTTTAACATATATTTTTACTCTTCAATTTCACTTTTCTTCATCACTCATTTCCTTCAGTTTCTTTCTTAATTACTCCGCATCTGCAACACTACTATTCTACACAATTGTATTATTATCTCTCACAACTGCTGCCTTCCTTACACCTTACCAGCATCTATCTCTATATACAACTGTCCATACCCACTCTTTTCAAGTGCTACATCCACGTCATTAAAATATAGTATTACAAACATAGCAACTTAAACAATAGGCCTTCCCCTAGATCGAGGTTTAAATTCAAACACCCTTGTACATTCTTTCTGCAGTGTTTTCACTTGAAAACATTTAGTGACATCTATCCTAATCCAGACCCTGCAATCACTCAACAGTGTAACAAATTTGCCATATCACAAAATAGTCATCCTTCAAAACCATATGGTCTCCACCTATATACAATTACCCTTAGAAGTATAAGAAACAAACGTACTAATGTGCATGCCTGTGCAGCCTGCTAAGCCCCAAATATACTAGTAGCCACAGAAACGTGGCTTAAACAAGAAATAAACAATGTAGAACTCTCACAGCACTGATATGACATCTTAAGACTTGACAGAACCCATAAAAGAGGAGATGGGGTGGCCAGTATCTACAAGAATACTTTAAACTTCTCTAAGTGCCATAAAATCCCACCCCCAATCTTCAGTGCTAAAATAATTATAGCATCCTAGCAAATTAATGTTCACAAAAGCCTTTGCATTTTAGGAGTTTACTTTCCCCCAGGAAATAACATAGTTACTGCTAAAGATCTTCTCTCTTGGTCATCAGTCAATGCCTCACTTAAGACAGTCATTTTAGGAGACATGAATATTGATTGGCAAACTATTGACAGTAACAGTCCTTCTAATGTCATTAATCTGTATGGTTTCACAAAGCTTAGTTCAACTCCAACAAAGTACAATAAAAAAGTCTGGTAGAGCCTCTATCTTAGATGGGATTCTCGTTAATGCTCCAAACAAATCCTCTCAACAGGGACCTTACCTGATACCTTAAGTGATCACCTAGCCATCTTTGCCTTAAGGCACCATAAACCTAACCAAAAACACCATTAGTACAACCTCGCTCTTATCTTCTCCTTAATAAGGAGCAATTCATCACAGCACTAACATCAGGCGACTGGCAGGCTCTTCAAACCCACTTGATGAAGCTGTAGCTCTGTTCTACTCAATATTCTTTAACATAAATTAACTAGTCCCTATAAGAACCAGAAAAATTAAATCAAATCCAGCATCCTAGCTCTCAAAAAGTAGTAAATTGCTTGTGAAAGTGAGAGAGACATAGCCTGGAAAAATGGAAGTAAGTTAAAACCATAGCTGCTCATCAGTACTGTAAACATCTCAGAAACTCCATTAAAATCAAATCAAAACTGATAAAAAGTACCGTATTAATATACAGGCAGCAAATTCTAACAACCCAAACCCTTTTGGACTACAGTCAAACATCTGTTAAAACTCAGTACACCAACACAACCTACAGCTACTTCATCTAACCATACTGACAGCATAGGTTCATAGGTAGGTACTAGGCTATCTGCTCAAAGGCATTTATATGCCTAGCCAGAATGTGTTGACTTTCACCGCCCCTTAGATTACTTTTCTGTGCCTCTGTCCAGCAGAGCCACTGAAGTGATCCCCGGGGTAAACTTTCTGTTTCCCATCCACTCGTCAAGGTTTCTCTTGAAGAGTGTTAGTAAGGAGTTCTGCCTAATGTAGATTGGAATCTTGTTCCAAAGCATGGGAAGTCTCTGGGACAGGAATCTATCCCTCCGCCATGTCCTATTTATTGCTGTGGTGAGGTTTAGATCCCTAGAGCGTGTGGCTCGAGGGGATATGGTTTTCTTTAGGTGGAGCATGTCCATCAATTCTGGGTTGGACATGGCCTTGTATGTCAGGCAGAGATCACCTCTGAGTAGGCGGTATGCAACCGAGTACAGCTGGAGTTTCTTCAGTCGAGCTGCACAAGGCATCTGTTTGAGGCCAGTGATCCTTTTGATGAGGTACATCTGTGGTCTTTCCAACTGTTGCAGGTGTCTTGTAAGGTACATCCTAAATGGGGCAATGTACTCTATGATGGGTCTGATGAGTGATGAGCAGAGGAGCACAATGACCTCTTTTGATTTGGATGCGAACCCTTTTGTGATTAGGTGGGCCACAGGATTTTCTAACCACTTTGGCAATGTGATTATCAAAGGAGAGATTACTATCTACTTGTGTCCTCAGATCCCTTATTAGGTCTTCTGTATTTAGGGGACTACCACCTATGTGGTAGTTTGTGGGTACATTGTTTTTTCCAAAGGGGATGACTATGCACTTTTTGGCATTTAGCTTGAGGCCATGATTTTGACACCAGGTATCCATCTCAGTGAGACCCTTTTGGAGGGTGTCTGTGTCAGCCAGAGAGTCAATTATAGCCCCTAGTTTGCAGTCATCTGTGAACTTCATCAGCCATAGTTCTCCTGTGGTTGCCTGTACCTCTAAGAAGTATATGCCGAACAGGAGGGGTCCTAGGACTGATCCCTGGGGAAACCCACTTGTAACCGGTTTAGAGTCAGACCTAGCTCCTGCAACTCTCATCATGTGGGTTCTGCCCGTGAGCCAGTTGGCAACCCATCTTGTGACATAGGGGTTTATGTTCAAGCTGGTGAGCTTGTCTACAATACCAGAATGGTGTTGAAGGCCTTTGTGAGGTCTAGGTAGGCTGTGTTTACCACCTTTCCCTTGTCTATAGCCTTGGTAACTGTCTCAAAGAAGTCCACCAGCTTTAGGAGGCATGATCTGCCCTTAACAAAGCCGAACTGGGTAGGGTCCAGTGTTTGGAGGTTCCCAATGTCTCTGTTAATGAGTTCCATGATGATGTGCTCCATAGCCTTGCAGACCAAGCTAGTCAGGCTTATAGGGTGATAGTTCCTGGGGTCTGTTGTGGCTCCACCTTTGTGGAGCAGAATAACCGTTGCTGTGCACCACTCTATGGGTATGTAGCCTGTGGAGAGGCTGAGTTTGAACAGTGTGTTTAGGTGAGGGGTTAGTTCGTCTTTGAACTCGTGTAGGACGCAGTCTGGGACACCGTCCAATCCCATTGATGCTGTGTTTTTGGCTTTGGAGAGGGTGTTTTAATCTGAGTGTCTGTGATTTCAGGGAAAAGTGAGGGCATAACCAGTAAATTCAATGCACACTTCATGCAAACAGTAATCTCTCTGATTAAACCCTCAGCAAAGGCAGACACAGGTTCCTCTCCTCCCTTGTTAGCTCACAAAAGACTTTGACTCAAACCAGTCTGTTTCTACAATCAAAAACCTATAACTAACCTTACAACCTACCACTCTTACCCCTGATAACATATCATTTGAGTACTTACAAATTGTTGCTGATGCCATTGCTTTTCCTGCCGATATCCTAATTAATCACTGAAAGCTATATCCCAACCCAATGGAAAAGGTACTAAATTCTTCCCCTCCATAAAGATGGAAATTCAAATGAACTCTCAAACTTTAGGCCTATAGCCATACTATCTCCACTCTCAAAACATCTGGAAAACTGTATCCAGTCTCAACTTCTCAGCTTTCTCACAACTGCCTACATTCAGTCTTAGTATTTACATCATTTTCATAGTACATTTAGAGCTCTCCTTAGTTTTATAACATCTGTTAACCAATATCGAAACTCCGAGAACTTGGTCTCAGTACTTTTCATTGATTTATCCAAAGCTTTTGACATGGTATCCCACCAAAAATTGCTTTAAAAACTAGCGTACCTAGTAATACATGAAACTTTACTATCTTGGTTCTCCAGCTACCTCCCAAAAAGGCAACAGGCAGTACAATGACAACATGAGATCTCTTCTTTCCTTCCTATTACAATGGGTGTCCCTCAAGGATCCATTTTATGTCCCCTGTTGTTCAATGTATTCATTAATGATCTCCACTTAGCTTCTAAACAAGTCGCCATCATAACAGTACACAGATGATTCAACATTCAACTGTTCTTTTAAAAGAATCCATAAATGAAAACAACTTACCCAGGAGTCTTTCTTCACCACAGAGGTCTGGCTATCTGATGCACACCAGCTCCTTAACCCTAGAAAAATAAAACTGAACCTATTTACAGCAAAGTATTCAAATGATTATACAAATAATTTCAAAATCACATCCTCTAACAACACTAACATAGAACTAGTAAGTCAAACTAAGCTCCTAGGGGTCATTATTGATTAATGCTTAAAATGTGATTATCACATAAAACAAGTAGTAAAGAACACCCGCCAAAAGGTAGGTGTACTCTGTAGAGTCAAACAATACCCCACAAATAATGCCAGAAAAAGTATTGCTCAATGCCTTCTCATCCACTACTTAACACTGTTCTCATCTTGATTAATTTACAATCCACTCAGTTCTCTGTCTTGGAACATTACTATAATAAGCTAGCAAAATTTGCTGCCAATCATCATTATAAGAAATATCACTGTCTGACCTTAAACAACTTCAGCGGTTAAAGCTAAGGAATTACCTTAAACTTTTCCAACTAGTCCCTTCCCATAAACTCATCTATTATCCATACAAATGTCTTTAGTTTAAGAAATATTCCCCAACTTTATAATCCAGGTAGATAGCTGAGCTCTGTTGACAGAATGATACTAAATGTTACAAATGCTAATAACTCAGCTGGTGACTCTTTGTACTCCTCTTCCATGGCCAAATTTTGAAACTCCCTTTCTCTCTCTCTCTCACACTAAGAAACATAGTAAACACCAACTTTTTTGAGACATAAACATGAGAATGCCTAAAAGATACCTGGTTCTGTGCATGCACAACTCCTTAATGATAAATGTCCTACCCCTTACTATTGCATATTCTTTCCAAGCACTATACCCTTAGTTACAGTTCCAAAATCTCCTCCTCTTTGTCCTCTGCCTCTCCATCTTCTTCCTTCTACCTATTCTAAAACATTATCTTTCACCTCTTAAATACTAATCTTCCATTTCCTGCTTTTTTTCTCTTTCCACCAAGTTCTTTTCCAAATATGTTTCATAGCACTTTAAGTACTGCTGCTATTAATTAGTGATACTCTCTTTAAATGCTCAGTATTTGTTAATTACCTGTATACCTTTGTTGATTATTTGTATACCTTTGCTTGCTGTTTATTTTTTTACAGAACATTTCTTCCTGGAAAAAAAGTTTTATAGCTCATTACATGGTGCTGCTATTAATTAATGATATTCTGTTTAAATTCTGTATATGTGTTGTATAAAACCATTTGCTATGTTCTTTATGCAATGTTGGAATTTTCTGGAATTTTTCTCCCTGGGCCACCACTGAAAAGGGGTAACTTTCTGCCCAGTCAGATTATCACAGTAAACAAATGCAATAAATAAGTAAATATTCAAAAAAATTGAAGCAATATGTAAACAGTTTTTGAAATTAATAATGATAGGGTATCTTAAAAACAGTTCAAAAGTACTAATGAAGTAGTATTTCTGCACTGTGCTGGTTTCTGTGTGAAGTTCTGCTGTATGAAAGTTTTTGTATGTATGTTTTTTATTATTATTACCTCCTCTCTAACTCAATACCACCCAAACAGATCACTTAGATCACAAAATGAGACCCTGCTACTCATCCAAAAACCTGCACTCCCTTCCGGACATGCACTCTACTCTTTCTGCATTTCCAAACTCTGGAACTCACTCCCTACATCACTCAGAGCTGCCAATAATGCCAGATCCTTCAAAGATGGCCTCCATTCACATCTATCTACCCATTGGCAATGCTCCTGCTCCACACCCCACATTACCCGACCCCGTTCCAACTGTTCCATTGGCAAATTTGCACCCATACTTTACTGCGGTGGTTGTCGCCTCAGAGCAAGATGTTGTCTCGTTCGATTCTCAGCTAGAGCGTCTTCTGTGTGGAGGCATACGTAAATGGGGCGTGACTTCGTTGAAGGTTGTGCGTCAGGGCTGGTAACCCGGTACATAAAAATCCACTATCAATCATTAGCGGACAGGAGTTCTGCTGTGGCGACCCCTAACCAGGAAAAGCCAAAAGACACAAACAAACTCTATATAACTGCTTATACACTGTTATGGCTGTCAGACTGTTAACAATCTTCAATTTGTAATTAAAAATGCAACTGTTCATATTCTGTCATGACTGCTAATCCTTCAAAAATACATATGCCTTGCATTTTTAACTTGCTGTAGCTAATATTTTGTTTTTCTTTCTTATTTGTAACTTCACTCTGTAACCTAACTGTATGCTGAACTTGTTGTTAAATTTACTGTTTGTTTACACATGTCTATTCTGAGTTTTTCTCCCCAGGCCTCCACTGAAAATGGGCTCACTCCAGCTCAGTGGACACTCCTGGCAAACAAATGTAAAATAAATAAATAAATAAAAATAAATTATTATTATTATTATTATTATTATTATTATTATAACATTGTTCACCAGACTTTTTCCAATTAGGCCAATGGCCCCTTTTCAGGAGAGACCCAGTGCAGTATTTATGCTGACTAGATGAAATTTGGCCAGGGCACCAGGGAACTTCTCTGGGTCTGCTAGGTGCCACTGGATACCTCGTGCTGCAGTTATGTGCATTCAAAGATGGAGGAAAGTGCAGCAGAGCTGGAGAGAGGAACAGGAGAAAACTTAATGAGGAAAGGAGAAGGAGATGAAATAACTGTTAAACAGTTAAAAAAGAAGGAGAGGAAGCACAATGGAGTGACATGATGGAGAGAGAGTATTACAGGAGAAAGAAACTGAGAGGTTAGAAACACAAGCAGCAGCTTGTGAAGGTAAAACAATGGAAGTATTCTCAGCTTGTGGAGTAGCTAGTTTTCAGGGTTTACCTCTGCAACAGGGTTTTTTGTTACAAGAAAGAAAAAGTTATGTAGGTGCAGCTAGGCAAAGATGAATGAAAGAATGAACTGAGAGGTGACAAACATTTGTAGTTTCTCAAAAGCCACAGACAAGCCAACTAGCATAAAAAGTAAAGGTGATGGCGGTGTGAACAGGTATAGTATTCTTTTGTCACTAGGGTTTAACATTAAAGACATGAGAATATTAATTAATTTGGGAGCTGAAAATCTTTGTGACGTGACATATGGAAACTTTAAGTTGATGGAAAAATATGACTGATGTAGGAATTTTAGCATTAGTGTGACTAGCATTAGAAATTCTATAACAGATTTTGTTGGCAATGGAATGGCTGGTGTGAAAAAATAAAAAATGGAAGCTTTTTGCTTGCTAGATACCAAATGTAACAAAGAAGAAAAAATACAGGCAGTATAGGGCTGCAGCACATTGTTTGTTTGGAAAGAAATATTATATGTTCTGGAATAAGAATTCTTATAAAACATGAAAGAATAAGAATTTTAGATGTAACAATAGTAATATCAGGAAGAGTAGTGATATGTGATGTAAGAATGAGACCAAATATATAAGATTAATTATAATTTATTTATGCATGCACTAATATACCAGAAAGAAAGTGGTTTTATAAAGAAATCAAAACAATTGTATTAATAAATATGTCAGTAGGGATGGCATGGGATTTTAACTGTAATCTAAATAAATAAGAGGGAAAAATAACATAGAGTATGAAGATGTTAAAGGGATTAATAAAATGTAGAGGTTTAAAAGTACGAAAGAATGGAAGATGGATACATAAAATGTGAAATTTTTAAAACTGAAATTCATTATATAGTTTACTCTAGAGACATAACATAACAGGGGGAGTATAGATAGCAGAGTTTTCAGATCATAGAGCAGTATGGGATAGACTATGGAAAGGTAGCAAAATAATAAAGGAGGGAATGCATAAAGAGATTAACTGCAAGGTTTAAAATGGAGGAAGAAATCAGCATAGAGAAAGATATATTATGGGAAGATTGTATGATGATAAAAACATTTTATAAAAATTGGAAACATTGGTGGGCAGTGTATTAGCCAAAGTAGAAAAAATATATTTAGAAGTGGAAAGAATAAAAAAAATGAAGAAGGTGAAATATAAAGCAACTTTTACTTAATTATGAGAGAGAAATAAAAGAAAGAAGTGAAAAAATAAAGGAAATAAAAACAGATGCATTAAAAGAATGGAGCAAAAGTAAAAATTATGTTACATGAACCAATATTTTTCTGAAAGGAAAAAAATGTGAAGTTTTCCCTTTTTTTTTTTTTAAGTAAAAATGGTGAGAAGGGAGGATGGATACTAATCTAGATAGCAAAGTAGACAAAAAATACAAAAAAGAAAATATGGAGGCTGTCAAGCATTTTTAGAGGAAATGTATGAAAAAGATGAAATAGGTGGGCAAGAAGAATGGAAAGTAAAAAAAAATCTGAATTTTTTTTTTTTTTTTTATAAAATGATACAATAATCAAATAAATAGAGAAGGTAATAAAACAAAGTAAGAATGAGTTTGTGCCAGGATTAGATGGCATAAATTATGAGTATTATAAAGAAATGAATAAAATTGAAAGAGAAGTTTTTTAAAAAATATTAAATGAAGGTATAATGGAAAAAGACATATGTGGTAGAGTGAGAAAACTTGTATGGAAATAAGATGAATGAAAAATATAACAAATTGGATGCCAATAACACTAGGGAATACTGAATACAATATTTATGATGATATTACAAAAATAGATGGAGAAACTATTGGATGAGCTAGTAGGAGAAGGGATCTATAGTACAAAAGGAAGAGGTGAAAGAAATATTAATTACAGAGAAAGAAGTAGTATAGTTGATACTGAAAGAAAATAAAAATATGACTAGTAGCATATGATGCAGTTAAAGAGTTAGCTAAAGTGAGCCATAAAGCAATGTAACAGATTGTAGAGGCATATGAGCTTGGAGAAAAAAATAATGTAACAGAGAAGTGGTATGAAAATTCATCAGTGAACATTGTGATAAATGGATGAATGGAAAAATATGTATTAAAAGCGGATTAAAATGGGGTGCCCAATGACCATGTGCACTATATTTTAGTAAAGAATGCAGTAGTATAGCTATGTATGTATGAAATAGAGAGCAAGATGGGAGAGGGAAAGAAATGTTATATCGCCAATATGAATAACATATGCAAATGTTCTAATAACAATAAAAGGAATAGATAAGCGAGACTGTAATAAGGAAAGAGAAAAAATAAATGCACTATATTTCACAAGAAAGAAAAAAAAAAGATTTTGGGAGTGACATTTAATGAGTATGAAAGTGTAATAAGCCAATGTAGAGAGATACTTGAACACATAAAAAACTTGTTAGTTTGGTAGAAAAGATTTTTATTTATCATTTCAGAAAAGGGAATTAATATTGAATACTTATGTATTCAGGTAAATAGAATATAAAGATAGATGGATAGACAGATAGATAGATAGATAGATAGATAGATAGATAGATAGATAGACAGACAGACAGATATTTGGGTTTCAAGAATTAAGCTAGTAACAAGAGGGGAAATTTATAATAAAAAAGAAGATAGTGATTTAAATTAAAAAGGATAACATGCAGCATCTAAACATTTATGTTGGCTAATGAGGAAAGTAAAATAAAGGCAAACAGAAATGATAGATAAGATGTTATGTGAAAAACATAAAATGTAGGGGAAGAAAAAAGGAAAAGAAAATAAATGACAAAGTGGAAGAAAAATAATATGATAATAAAATTAAATTATGGGAGTTAAAAGTAGGTGAGGTTGATAGGAAAAGAAAGGAGTTAAAAGAAAATAAAAAAAGATAATACAAGACAGAAGAAAAAGATTTGAATTTTTTTATGAATTAGAGGATTTTTTGTGAAGAATTTTATTAGACAATTTACCAGTGTAACAGAATAGGGAATATAAGGTGATGGAGGAAAGAAAATGTGTTGACTGTAGTAAAGAAGAAACAAAAAACATTGTTTCTTAGATTGCAGAGTAAAGAATTTTGGGAAAGTTTAAAAATGAATATAGATGTGAAGGATTTAAATGTCTGATGTGCAAAAATGGGAAAGGGGGTTGAGGATGGATGGATGGAATATGAATGTGATATTGTATGTGAAGTATGATAAAGTAAAGAAATGTGATATTAATTAATGGAATAAAGTGCTGTTTGTGAAAATGCAATATGATGCTATGGGAAAAAAAACAAGATGTCAGAGTTTCTTATATAACAAGAAAATTGAACAGGAAGATGTATTGGGTGAAATAAGATGGCTGTGGAAGAAAAGATGGTGAAATATATAAAAGAAAAAATAGAGAAATAGAATTGTTTAGTTAAATTATTTTGTGTTGATAACTTGATAACTTGTGAATGATGTAAGCATAAATGCAAAAAATGAGATTATAAATAATTAATTTAAGGTTTTTATATGCTATAAAATGACTGTAAATGTTAATAAAACAGCCCTACTCTTTGGAGGATTCTTTGTGAGGTGATCACTAGGTGGTGCCAGGGGGCTGTTATCATTGATCACCAAATTTAAGATGGAGGCTACAAGTGGAGATGAGTTGGAGAAGGAAAAAAATGGAAATTATAATTCAGAAGGAAAAACATGCCTTGGGCATGAATATCGTGGCATAAGGGAGTCTGGATGATGGATGAAGCAGAATGAGCAGAATCAGAGGTCATGTTGTGGGGTATTGTAATAGACAAAATATTTGGCAATGAAGAGATGATAGGAAGTCAGAAGGATGCTGTAAGTGATGGTATAGACACAGAGGGGTAAAAAAGTAACAAAAATTAAAGATGTGCTGTGTGTGTTGGGCTGCAGAAAGACCGAGTAGACAGTGGTAAACAGAGACAGACTGACAGCAGTGCTTCCAGATTAAGAAACCTTATGCAGCAGCAGTATCAGGTTTCAGTAAAAGACTGAAGAAAGAAAAACATGTGCAGGGGCAGAGGAGACAAACTGGTGCTATTGGCATATGGAGGACAAGGCCTGTGGTGAGGTTGAAAACAAAGTATGAACAGCAAATAAACAGGTACTGTGTTTTAGATAATATTGTTATGCCCTTAGGATTCAGCTTATTTGATATTAGGGCGTTAATACATGTATGAACTGAACATTTCTGTGAAATAAATTTTGAGACAGTTGCATTAGCAGAATGAGTTATTAATGAATGTGAAAGGAAAAGTAATATATCTCCTTTGAATAACTGTTCAGCAAAAAAATAAATGCACAGTTAAAAGAAATGGCAGTTATAATTTAGAATGACTGAGATAGAAGTAAATAAATTTAAAAAATAATTTTCTAAGCTTATGTTGGATTAAAAAGTTGCGTATGACATAAAAGCATGGACTGGAAGATTGGACATTTATGTGACTTTAAAAACAGAAAATAAGTTTCAACATGTCCCTATTGTGATAGCAGCAGAAGGGGGAAATAAGTGTTATATACTGGAGGCAGTCAAAAGAATGTGTGCTTTGTTTTCTTGTGTGGATGAATTACATTCAATTCCAGAAGTGTACAAAAATGTGGTGGGCAGTGTGGAGAGTTTTGAAAAATACAAACCATATTTTAGGAAATGTAGAACTGAGGAGCATTTTTGGTTTGCTTGTCTAGTAATTAATGAAGAAAGACAAAGTAAGGAAATTTAGTAGGAAAAGTTTTTATGAAAGAAAAGGTGGAAGAGGGTGATGAAAGGGAAGGGTGAGGAGGAGAAAAAAGGAGGCTAAAAGATGAACTAAAACTAAAAATGGAGCAAAGGTTAATATAAGTACAGCATCACAGAATGCAAATAGTATGAAAAGTGATGTTAGAAGAATTATTGTGTCTGATTGGTGTGAAAAAATAGTTGCAGATAGATTTTTTTACTTAATATAAATTATACAGATAAAAGGAAAAGGGTGAAATTTGAGATGCTGTGGTAAAGAAGAGTACTATGGATTTTTTCCTGGTTTAATTTCTCCAAGTCTTTTGGGTTTCTAATACTTTGACAAGAATGGACCCCATTTCTAACTCAAAGTATGACTAAAGTTCATGAAATCGGTATTGTTTTAATATTTGATGTTAGCTAGAAGTGCTCTTTGCAGCACCCACAATGTGCCAGGAACTGATTCCTTCTGCAATTCATATGGAGTTACATGCATCAGTAACATATCGAAGTATGACTGTAAATTCTTTTTTTATAACGCCCGTTGCTCCAACTACTATTGGAACTGTTTGAGTATCCTTCTTCCACATTTCTCTAGTTTCTGCCTGTAAATCCTGGTATTTTATGACTTTGAGTCTCTCTGTACATAACAATGTAGTCACTGGGTGTAGCAATTTCAGTGATTATGCTGCTTTTTGTCTTCTTTTCATGGACGACTATATCTGGTTTTCTCGCACTTATTTTTTGAAGTGTTGGTAATGGGTGATCCCATGTGATATAAACTTCATCATTTTGTAGAATGCTTTGTGGCTCATGTTTCTAATGTTTTTCAGCTACTTCAGTATTATTATGTTTGCACAATCACCAGTGCAATAGCCTTGCCACATTATTATGCTTTTCAGTATATAGCCCTTCTACCACTAGCAAATCACACCCAGCAACAAGATGTGCAATTGTTTCCAATTCTGTTTTACAAAACCTGCATTTCTCTGCTTCTCCCACATGTTCAATGGACTTTGTAAACTAACGTGTAAGTAGTCCACAATCCTGGGCCACCAATATTAACCTTTTGTCTTTTGGTTTAAATTCACCTGCTCTTAACCATTCATGTGTTTGGTCCTGATCGACATGAGGTTGTTCCAAGAGTTTTCTGTACTTGCTACTACATTTATACATTTTTCTCATTTCTTGCTTTCTCATTTGTTCTTTCACCTTATATACTTTCTTTTGTTTTTTGGCACATTCAGTTGCTGTCTGATTTTTATCTACTTTTAGTTTAACTTCCATTCCTGCTTGGGACCAATATGCTTCTGCTAAACTAAGCAGGGAAGTCATTTTTAGTCTTATTCTCCTCATGTTTTAAAACTTTCACTATATTTGGGTCTTGTGAGGTCAATATATATATATATATATATATGCAGTCCTATGGTTGCAGATCTATACATGTAATCAATTTCAAGAAGGTCCATACCTCCTTCATAATGAGGAATATATATCCTTGGTATACACAGATTTTTATAAATCATTTGATAAGCATGAAGCATGTTTCTTGATTTACTGTCCAAATGATCCAGTACCTTTTGGGGCCAGTCAGTCACTCTAAAACTGTGAGTTAGGACAGGGAGAGCAAATTGGTTTAAAGCTTGGACTGTGTTCTTAGATGTCAGAGCTGTTTTCAGCATTAATTTTAGTCTTCCAAAATATTAAGTTTTATTTGCATTTGTTCATGTTTTATTGTTGATCCTTCATCAATTCCCAAATATTTATACACTTCCTCTTGCTCAAATTATTTTATACCACATTCCTATCCCATGCTGATTTTTTTTTTTTTTTTGGTGCTGCAGCTTTCCTGCTTTAAAGATTGCTTTTGAGCATTTATCAAGACCAAATGACATTCTTATATCATCTGAAAAAGTTTTGGCCATTTGCAGTTGCGCTTTCAGTTCCTTATCTGATGATCTGTACAGTTAAATCATCAGCAAAAGAAGACGAGAAGTCTTTACACCTTGTTATTCTCTGGGAGCCAAATTGCAGCCATGACCTTAATGGGATAAGGGCAAGACAAAACAGCAGTGATGACAAAGAGTCACCCTGAAATATTCCCCTTTGAATTTTTATCCCTGGAATAATAATTTGTCTTTTATCATGGCTAAACTGAAAAGTGGTTTGCCACTGTTTTATGGTCACCAAAATGTAATCTATCAGTTTAGGGTACAACTTATACATTTTAAGCACTTTTATCCATGAATGAGGGATACTGTCAAATGCTTTTTGTAGTCTAGCCATGCCATGCTTATATTCTTGACCTTTTTACAGTGCTCCATTATGACTTTATTTAACAACAAATGATCCTTTGTTCCACGTGACTTTCTTTTGTTACCCTTTTATTCTATCACCATGATTAAGTTGTCTTCTAAATCACTATCAACTCTGTCAGCATCAATTCCAGTGTATAGTTTATACATTGTTGGAAGGTAAGTTATTGGTCTATAGTTTTTAGGATAGCTTGCAGGTTTGCTCTTTTTGTTTCCTGTTGTTAACGAAGTTGCCATCTTTTCAGGGTATGCATATAAACAGTCCTTACTCATGGCTAAATATTCATGTAAGGATATTAATACTTTTATCCAGAAGTTAGGTATTGCATCTGG
Source organism: Protopterus annectens (assembly GCF_019279795.1). Classification (NCBI taxonomy): domain Eukaryota; kingdom Metazoa; phylum Chordata; order Ceratodontiformes; family Protopteridae; genus Protopterus; species Protopterus annectens. The sequence continues at coordinate 357,247,401 of NC_056729.1, read as the reverse complement.
GACTGGGGTTTTCCAGTTAGGAGCTTTTGTTAACTATTGTTTAAATTTTATATTTGGACCATAGGAGTGATGCATGTTCAGGTATTGCAGTATTAATAAAAATAATGAGCTTAAAATATTAGATATAATGATGATGGTTGGGTCAGGGAGAATTTTAGTGTGTGATGTAAGAAAGGGGCAAATGGAGTTTAGACTAGCAGTAGTGTATTTGTATACAAATATAAATGAAAGAAAAATGTTTGAAAAAATTCAAAATTATGTGAAAGTAAATATGTCTATTATCGTGGTGGAACACTTTAACTGTAAATTAAGAAAGGAGAAAAGGAAAATAACACAAGATATAAAAATATTAAGAGAGTTTGTAAATAATGATAGCTTAAGTATATATAAAGGAAGAAAATGTACTTATAAGAGGGGGCTACTTAAAACAAAAATTGATTATATATTGTTTATAAATGGCATGCAAGAAATAAAAGGTATAATTAGAGAAGCAAAGTTTTCAGATCATAGGGCTGCTTGACCAATAACTGGAGGAAATTAAAATATGATAAAAAAGGAAAAGGAAAAACTAGAAAACAGTTATTTGTCACGTAACATAGAATTGGGAATCATTCCCAAGGGTTTACGGCTTTGGAGGTATCCAAGTGGCTGTGAACAAAATGTGAACATGCTGAAAGACTTACACGATTTATTTGATAATTGTGGTATCCGGTTGATGGAAATTATGGTGAAGTATAACGGCATAAAAATTGAAGAACTATTAATCCAATTAGAAGAGCTTAATCGGAACATATCAAAAGATCTCCTCTTTGAGCATGCTTACGATCAGTACACGCACATTATATCAGATGTTACAACATGTTGTGATACTATTTTCCAAAAGAAAAGTAGTAAAATTCAACGGGACATTCAAAGATATGCACAACAACAAGCATATCCTAAATCGGGTAATCCTAAAGGTCAACACCATAGTAACCAACAAACAAAGCATGTTTCGGCAATTGTTGATGACGTCAATCCGCCGTTCGAGGGAGATGATGACAATACCTGTAATGAAGGCGTAGAGAGTATGGAAGAAGGCGTCAGGCGTTCTGATCGATTGAGGAACCAAAATGAAGTTACGATTCAACAAGAATTTAATAAAACAGGTGCCAGACCGAAACAGGCTTTTTTGGGACTTACAGCAGGCAAGAAACGGAGAATGTAACGACAAGTGTTGTCGGAAAGGCGGGGGCAAATACAGAGTTGGTTAGTTCTTCTGGACCTAATGATATCTTACAAATGTATGAATTGGACCATTATAATATCAAAGTGGGTAAGCCCCGCCTAGACTTTAAGATAACGTGTCTTGAACATGAAGACATTTGTAAATCACTGACGACTTCTTCTAATGTATTGACACCTGTAGTGAATGTAATAGATGATAATATTGGTATATATGAAATGAATAATAACAATAATTTAACAACAGAAGTGTATCAAAATGGTGATGACAACATGAATGATGATGTGTTATTGGATTTAAGTACATACCAATATAATGAAGATGGGTTTAGTAATGGTATAAATAATGGGAGAACTATAAGTGTAGATAAGTTCATATTTGAATATGCAGATGATTACAGTAATGCAGTCAATTTTTATATAGATTGTAATCCAGACCATTATATAGATTATAATGAGAATAGTATGCAATCACAAGATATAAGTGTAGAAGTATATTTGAATACAGATACAGTGTCCGATGGTAATGATCATCTTTTTTTAAGTAATCCACATATAATAACGAATACAAAACAAGATTCCAAAGTGTATAATTATTCCTCAAAGAATATTACAGTAGAACACGCTGACTTATTCTCTAAAGGGTTCAATTATGTTCCATGTAAAAAAGGTAACATGGTAGAATCTATATTAGATTTAAAGTTATTTTCACGGAAACTGAATTTAAAAGTGTATTTCAACAATAAAATCGAATGTCAAAGCAGGCAAGACAAGATGTTTACAAAACCCAGTTTATTCAATCCACCCATGAATGATGAAATATTGAACTTTGAAAGGAGAAGTGAATATGATGTAAGAACATTTTATAAGAAATATAAGCAAAATAAACATTTCAATATTACAAAAATAGAAGGAAAATTACTTAAAGATATTAAAAGTGACCCACAATTAAGAATCATGAGGCCAGATAAAGGTAATGGTATAGTCATACTGGACTACAATGATTATAGTTCCTATATGACTAACATGTTATTGAGTAATACATATGTAGAAATAAGTAAAAATCAAGTAAATATAGCCTTCAGAAGAATAGAAGGAATGTTGGATGACATGTTATACCAAGGGGGTATCACTGAAAAAGAACATGAATTTTTACGAAATGAACATCCAGTAATCAGTGGTATCTTCGGAATACCAAAAATACATAAAGGCCTTAATAATTTGGAATTTCGACCCATTGTAGATGGAAATAGAAGTGTAACATGCAATATAAGTCAATATTTGGATCATTTTTTTAAGGAAAGTATGAAATGTTTAGTTATATAACTAGAGATTCATGGGACTTTTTGAGTAGACTAAATAAAATAGTTATGAAAAATGAATATACTTTTGTGACAATAGATGTTGTAAACTTATTTACTACAATTCCTCATGATATTGGCCTTATATGGCTAGAAGAACAATTGTTTGAGACACATCTTTATGAACAAGACCAAATTAATACCTTAATAAACTTGATGGAAATTGTGCTCAATAACAATTATATATACTTTGAAGGAAGTTATTACCAACAAGTAAATGGGGTAGCCATGGGGGCACCATGTGCCCCCATGTATGCAAATTTAATAATGAGTTACTGGGAACACAATTATCTATTTACAACAGATTTTTGTAAACATCTTGTAATGTATACCAGATATTTGGATGACATATTTGTCATATGGGATCAAGATAAAAATATGTTGGAAAAGTTTTTGGAATATATTAATACTACAGTAAAATTTCTAAAATTCACATATAATGTCCAGGATGATAAAATCAATTATTTGGATGTGGATATAATATATGACAAAGAAGTGAATATTTTGAAAACACAAATACATAGAAAGCCCACTTTTTCTAATGCGTACTTGCACTTTGACAGCTGGCACCCTGGCCATCAGAAAAAAGCCATTGTTAAAGGGCAGATGGTCAGGGCAGCCAGAATGGTAAGTGAAGAGCTGGACTTTATAGAAGAATTAAAGTACATTATGCAATTATTCATGAATAGAGGATATCCAGAACAATTCTGTGTTAAAATATTTAATGAAGTGAAAAATAAAAGAGAAAATGGGATCTATACGGCAATATTAAAAACAGGCTCATTGAATAGACTAACAGTTGGCAGTAAAGGTACATTGGAGAAGGATTGTTATAACAATATTCCATTGTTTATTATTAAATTTGATGATTGTTCCAAGGAAATAGAAAATATAATAAAGAGAAATTGGGACTTTTTTGTTAATGATAAAATTGGGAGACAAATCTTCTATGGACCAATAAAATTTGTATATAAAAAGAGTCCTTCTCTCAAAAATATATTAGAAAATAAAAGAACCATTGAAAAATATAAAAATGGAAGAGAAGGAAATTTCAAATGTGGAACATGTAGTACATGTAGTCATATATATCATTCAGGTACAGAAATAATGATTAATGGGTGTAATATTAGGATACATGGACATTATAATTGTTTAACAAAAAATGTAGTATATATAGCTTTATGTCAGCTGTGTAAAGCCTTTTATGTCGGAAAAACAAAAAGGAAATTTAGAGAGCGGATTAAGGAACATTTATTGGATATACAGCATCATAAAAATAGTAATGCCCTAGCAAGACACATTATAGAACATAACGACCATAAATTTAAATTTATGGTTATTAATCAAATCAAACAGGACCCACAAGGAAAGATAACTATGTACCATTTGGATATGGAGGAATTAAAATGGCAGATTTACTTGAATTCATGTATACCCCCGGGAATAAATGAATACATGACTATCATGCCATTATTGAAACTGAATAGAATATACAATAAATAAAACATGGTATCAGTTACAATATTATACAAATATATGTACACTTAAACATGTTCAATGTACATGTATATATATATATTTTTCAAATATATATTTTTCATTATTATTATTTGTTCATTTTTATTTTTTAATTTTTAATTTTATAAGATTGTTAATATATATATATATAATTACAAATTGAATATAATACATCAATTTACAAGTGATGATACATTTGAAAGTTTGGTTTATAATAAATTGGATTGCATACTATATTGTTACATAAAAACATACATTATTTGCATTATATAACACTTATAATAGTAAAGAATTTTATATCACCTACATTATTAAAATATATTAGTTCAAATTGGTTGTATTCATGGTAACACTTATATTACATTACCATTTTATATTAATTACTCCATTTACCATACATCAATAAGAATTGATATATATATATTAAATATTTAATAATATATATGTCATAGTTGGATGAGTGAGATAGGTATATGTATTATTCAAATAGGTATATATCACATATATATCACATATATTACATACAACAAAGGGTTCAATACATGTATATACAATAGTAAGCATTTTTATAATTATATTTATTTTATGTATAAATTGATTAAATGTATATTTAATTAGCAGTTTTTAAGTGTACAAGTGCATATAATTTCATTGGAGTATATGTACATGAGTTAGAAATGTATAATGTTTTTCATTGATACACAATGATTTTTAACAAAGCCATTTCCTTTTTAAAAAAAGTTCATTGTGGTAAATTAAGGATATCAATTAAGTAATTATTCAATATGTGACAAGGTATAAAATTGTTGAGTTGAAACAGTAGTATGTATTCTGAAGAAGTTCGTAAGGACGAAACCTAGGTCAATAAAGAAGTGTTTGCTGCAGAGTTCGTGTGGTGACCTTTCGTTGAGTTGTTTGGATACTATAAGTATATATTTTTCACAATTTTGGGTCTGCTTTCATCTCCTTATTGGCATCGACTACACCTTGCTGTTTTTCGAAAAAGGGTTAAAAATGCCTGACAGGAAAAACTGCATGAATGGAATGTCTTAAAATGAAAGAGAGTAATTGTGACAAGATTATATGGCAATGAAGATGTTTATGGCAGTTTGAGAAAGTGATGGATGGTGTGTAAAGAAAAGCTTTATATATATATATATATATATATATATATATATATATATATATATATATATATATATATATACTTAAAATAAGAGAGACAGAGAAAGAACAATGGAAGGAGGAAAAATGACACATAAGCAAAAATAAATTTATGCAAGAATAATTGTGAAAAGGACAGGAAGCCTTGAAGAAGAAGAATAAAGGAAATTATATAAATATAAAAAAATGGAAAGAAGGATATTTAGACAAAAGTATTTTCTGAAAGGGAGAAAGGAAGTAATTTCCCCATTTGTATGTAAGAAATTGAGATATAATGAAAGTAAATTAATGGGGGTCTATATCAGTCCGTCGAAACAGGTGATGATCGAACACTGATTATCATAAGCCACGGAACACCGAATTCTTTCCCAGGGAAAGAATTTGGTGGACCATTTCTGTGGCTTCGTGATTATCAGGACTGTGGTGGGAAGTTACGGGTCGTGTTCAGGTAATTGTGCGATTGTGTGGATGTTAGGGTGCGGGTTAGGTGAGTTAGGGTTAGGGCGCGGGTGAGGTGGGTGTGCGATAGTGATGGACTTTAGGGTTAGGGTGGGATAGGTGAGTTAGGGTTAGGGCGCGGGTCAGGTGAGTGTGCGATAGTGACGGACCTTAGGGTTAGGGTTTCGGTTAAGGTAAGTGGATAGATAGTAGTGTATGTACAGTTTAGTGTAGGGTTAGATGTAGGATTTTAAGTGTTTGTGTGTGGATTGCTGTTTCTTTGGTGTGCTTGTTTCATAGTTTCATAGTATAGTACTAGGCTATCTACCCTGGGGCAGTTGTAAGCCTAGCCATAGTGATGTGGCTTTTGCCACCCCATGAAATGGTACAAAAATGTACAGAATAAGTTTAGAATACTGTGCCTCTGTCTAGTAGTGACACAATGAAGGTCCCCTTATATAATAGAATTAGTTTACTGTGTCCCTGTCTAGCAGTGACACAGATGTGACCCCTGGGGTAAACTTACGATCTCCCATCCACTCATCAAGATTTCTCTTGAAGAGAGTCAGTGAGGGGCTCTGCCTAATACAAACTGGGATCTTGTTCCAAAGCATGGGAAGCCTCTGGGTTATGAATCTATCCCTCCAGCATGTCCTATTCATACTTGTGCCGAGGTTTAAGTCTTTAGCTCTCATGGTCCTGATGGATTTGGATTTTTTGAGGTGGAGCATGTCCATCAGATCCTGATTTGACATGGCCTTGTACGTCAGGCAGAGACCACCTCTGAGCAGGCGGTATGCTACTGAATAGAGCTGAAGTTTCTTTAGTCTGGCAGAATAAGACATATGTTGGAGACCCTTGATCCTCTTGGTGAGGTACTTTTGTGGTCTCTCCAGCTGTTGCAAATGCCAGGTGAGGTACATACCAAATGGGGCATTGTACTCAATCATGGGTCTGATGAGGGAGGAATATAGGGGTACAATGACATCCTTGGATCTGGATGTGAATCCCTTCATGATGAGGTGTGCAAGGTAGAATGTTTTCTAACCACTTTGGCAACGTGGGTGTCAAATGAGAGGTCGCTGTTGACTTGGGTCCCTAGGTCTCTGATTACTTTTTCCGTACTCAGTGGGTTGCTGTCTATGTGATAATTTGTGGGTACTTTGTTTTTCCCAAAGGGGATGACTATACATTTTTAAGCATTTAGTTTAAGGCCGTGACTCCGGCACCAGTTGTCCATTTCTGTGAGGCCTTTTTGTAGGATGCGTGTGTCTGCTGGTGTATCGACTATGGCGCCTAGTTTCCAGTCATCTGCGAACTTTGTCATCCACAGCCCTCCTATGTTTGCTTTAACATCTGAGAAGTAAATGCCGAACAAGAGGGGTCCCAGGACAGATCCCTGTGGGACACCACTTGTGACTGGCTTTGAGTCTGACATTGCTCCAGCGATTTTAACTTTATGGGTTCTGTCCTTTAGCCAGTTTGCAACCCATCTAGTGACATAAGGGTTTACTTTTAAGCTGTTGAGCTTATCTATGATGCCTGAGTGGGGTATTGTGTCGAAGGCCTTAGCCAAGTCCAGGTATGCTGTATGGACTGCTTTGCCCTCATCAATGGCTCTAGTGACTGTTTCGAAAAAGTCAACCAGGTTTAAAAGGCAGGATCTGCCCTTTACAAAGCCAAACTGGGTGGGGTCAAGTGTCTGTGGGTCCCCTATGTCTCTGTTTATGAGTTCCATAATGATTCTTTCAATAGCTTTGCAGACCAGGCTGGTTAAGCTTATGGGGTGGTAGTTTCCAGAGTCTGTAGAGGCACCCCCCTTGTGAAGTGGGACCACTGTTGCTGTACGCCAGTGTTCAGGTACATATCCCGAAGTAAGGCTAAGGTTAAATAGCATTTTTATGTGTGGGTTTAGCTCCTCTTGGAGTTCACGTAACATGCAACCCGGGATACCGTCAGGTCCCATTGATGCTGTGTTTTTTGCTTTGTTTAGGGCGGTTCTCACTTGGACATCTGAGATGACAGGGGGATTACATTCAGCTGGGATAAGTATTTCTTCTTTTGGGGGTGAAGGAGGGGAGAAATTTGCACTGAACCTGTCAGCTAGAATGTTGGCAATATCTGTGGGTTCAGTGTATTTTTTGTTGTTTTGAACCAACTCTGAGCATATCTGGGGGTTTCCACTCAGGTATCTAACATAGCTGAAGAAGGCTTTGTGGTTATCTTTAGTGTCCTTAGCGATTTTTCTCTCAAAGTTTGCCTTGGATGTTTTATGAGAGAACGTAGTTTTCTGCTAATGTTGATCAGAGATGTCTTCCCTTCATGGGATTTTGCTCTGACATGCAGTAGCTTCCTTCTTTTGTTATACAATTTGTTTATGGCTGAGGTCCACCAGACAGGACGCTTACCTTTGGTGGAGAGGGACTTGGATTTGTTTGGGATTGCATGATCCATGCATTCTTGGAGATGTCCATAGAAAGCATTTGTGAAGGATTCGGCATTGTGGGATGTGGTATCCACTGGCACAGTGGGCTTAAAGGATACCATCTCAGTCTTAAGAAGAGTGAAGTCTGCTTTTGAGAAGTTTTTCACTGTGGTCTTTTGTGCTGGGGGTGGAGGTGGGATATGTATATCCAGGGTGATTAGTTTGTGGTCAGATCTCACTAGTGAGGGGTATACTTCTGGTGTAGAGCATTTTGTCCCCATGTTTGTGATGATCAGGTCTAGTATATTATCTCCCCTAGTGGGAGAGGTGACCAGTTGTTCCAGTGCATTTGAATTTATGAATTCCAGGAACCTTTGGGCTAGGGTATTAGGGCTAGAATAATGTACCCAATCTATGTTTGGGTAGTTGAAGTCTCCCAGTATGATGGTATTTTGTGATACATTCATATCCTCTAATATCTTCAGGAAGGCTGAGTGGGGTTCTTGAGATTGGGAGGGTGGTCTGTAACATGCTACCAGTTGTATAGCAGTTTTACCTATGGTTAGTTGCACCTGTATGGTCTCTGATGCTTCATGTGTTGCTACTAACCTGGAGGTGTGGGTGTCCTTGATGAATATGGAAACTCCCCTCCTTTGTGGTTCGGCCCGGGTTTTGGGGCCGAAAAGCATGATACGAGGTATAGCCTGGTAGCACTGGGGTGCTCTCAGGAGCCTTGAACCAGGTTTCAGTTACTGCACAGATGTCGATGTTCTCCATGCTGAGGAGTGCATCAAGTGCCTGCATCTTGAAATTTAGACTTCTGGCATTGAGCAGCATTACCCTTAGTTTTTTTCCATTTTTGTTTTCTAAGGAGGTGGGTTTGTCTTTTGAGCCTTCCCTAAAAAAGGCACTATGGGGGTGGCAACAGCCTTAGCCAATATCCGGAAGCCCAGTGGTGACAGGTGTAAGCCATCCCTTGTGAAGCAGCGTGGCTTGTCCAACATGTCATCCCAGGCAGACAGACATTGGATCCCCTTAGAATGACACCAGTACTTAAACCAATTGTTAAAGCTGATCATCTTGTCTTTGTATTGTGGTATCATTCTTGGTGAGGGCAAGATGCTGCTCAGGGTCAGGGTCATACCAGCCTGGGCTACATAATCGGAGAGCTCCTCTATGTCTCTTTGCATGTAGTCCAGGGAGGTACATCTCAGGTCATTCACACCAGCATGGACAATGACGGAGTCATATTTCTACTTGCTTTGGAGTGACCTGAGTGCATGTGTTATGTGGTGGATCCTAGCTCCCGATAGACAGCTCAGTCACCTTCTCCTTGTTCAGCCTGGTCAGCTGGACATCAGTGTGTCTGACTATAGAGTCACCTATTACTAGTGTATCAGGCAAGGTGTTTGGCCTTAAGGGCTGTGATTGGTTGACACACTGATTTATTGAAGTATGTGTTGCATGTGTTTTGTTTTGAGGTGGTGGATTTTTGGATGTCTGCTTTGGGAGCCTCTGTTGTTTTGGTAAGTTTTTCATTAGAGCCTCCGAGTATGTCTTTGTGTTTTTATGTGTTTGGTTTGCAGTTGTGGCAGGTCTATGTGGGACTGGGATTGTTGTGTGTGTGGTTGCCATCTCCTCCTGTCTGGTCATGCCAGCTCTGAGTTGAGAGAGTTCAGCCTCCAGTTTGGCTATATAGTTGCATCTCTCACATGTATTTGTGTTTGTTGGGAGAAGGAGAGGGTTGTCTGTGTACATGAGACAATTGTAGCATTGTCTCAAGATACCCAGATTGACCAGCTGAATTGGAGACGACACCAGTAATCTACCACTCGACATGCTAGAACAGTATAAGGGAGTGCTGTACCTTTAAGGGAAGTGGATATTCACAGGGGTGGTAAGTAGATGTAGTGCTTTACTTAGTACGAGAGTGCTTACTTAGTAGAGAAGTATTGAGAACTAGTGCTAGGCTTATAATATAGTGAGTAGTCTGGTTATACCAAGAGTAGAACTTCCTTAAGGGAAAATTTGAAGAGCAGACTTGGCGGAGCCAGAAAAAGTTTAACATTCTTTAACCCGCGCTGCGCTATGCGCACAACCGCGCAAAGCCGTGCAAACGCAGATTTTAAACAGTGAACTACAAAAGAGCTAGAAATGGTCCAAAACAACCAATTACTACAGCTTCTTGTGCTGAGGTCACTTCCTACAGGGACAGATAGGCTGCTCAAGGCTCCCCACTCCCACTGGTGAGCAAAGAAACTTCCTTCTATCCAAGTAAGGTAATGGACAACACAGGAACTACACCACAGCCCAGAATACAGCAATGCCTGTAAACTGGTCTAAACTAGTCGAGGAGAGGTGACAAGGATTATTTTTTTGTTTTTTTGTTTTTTTGGTAGAAACACACAGAAAATGCAGAAACAGTGATAAATTAGATACACAGGCTAGCACACTTTAGTGGGCAGCCTCCACAGTTAAATTAAACAAACAAACAAACTTTCGATCAAATTCGACTAAAATGTAACTTTAAGTGCAAATTTTAAAATAATGCAGCAAACAGTTAAAAAACAGTTCAAGCTAGTTCAGGGTAAGCTACAGAAGCTATTCCAAGTGAAAAAAAAGCAAAGATACTTAAATCCAGAAAGTAGTCGCTTTTCTGAGTTCCCTGCTGCTAGGACCACTCTGCAGAACCACGAGGAGCTTGTCTGAGCAGTATAGCCAGGAAAAAACGCCCAGAGGCGGATTTTAAACAGTGAACTACAAAAGAGCTAGAAATGGTCCAAAACAACCAATTACTACAGCTTCTTGTGTTGTGTGTGTGTTTCTTGAAACAGCGATTTTTTCCCTGAGAAAAAAATTGCTGTTCTAAGACTTCAATGTTTTTGTACTTCGTGATTAGAAGTTCGAACATATGGTGTTCGAACTTCAGCCGTTTCGGTGAACTGATATAGACCCAAATTAATGTAACAAAGAATGAAAAAAGGAAAGTTAAAATATAAACAAGAGAATATTATGAATATAGTTGAAAGGTATGTACACAATATGTATGAGAAAAAGAATGCAAGAGGGGATTTATAGAAAGTAAATGAACCACATACAAAGTCCAGACCACGAAAAGCTCAAACAGCTCACTCCAGATTAAAAAAGAAAACCACGTTTATTGATATAAGCCTTGTGTAAGTGCTTTCGTCCCAAATTAAATTTGAACAGGAATGTCATCAGACAGTAAAATAAAATCAAGGTAATAGTTAAATACTTGGAAAAAACATGACATCACTTCCTGATAGAGTGTTAAAGGAGAAAATATCAAAATACATTAATAGTAAAATTCAAAATTAGATAATTCATTTAAAACAAGAAAAATGTGAACAATTTAGTAAACCAGTCACCCTTTCTTTAAAACAGCACCCAGACAATAAAAAGTAATGTCAATTGTATCACAAAAATTAAATAAAATTAAATAAATTTAATGCAAAATGATCAGTGAAAAATATGAATTATTAGTCACCATATTTATCTATTCAATGCTTTTAATTTTAAAAGACTATTGATATCTAAGCTCTCGTTCAACCCAGGCCAGTGGGTAGAATCTAAATTGATTTGCCAACTCAATTCAACTTTTTCTAATAGATATGGCCATGCACCCCCTCTAAGTGGGAGGCAGACTGTGTCAAGTACGATGAACTTGAATTTATGTTTAGGATGTTGTATTAAGTGCTTAGTCAAGGCATTGATTTTACAATGGTCCCTAATATTCCTAAGGTGTTCTCCAATTCTATTCTTGAGTTTACACTCGGTTTTACCTATATAAAAGCAAGGGCAATGTTGACATAAGGCACAATAAACAACCTTTTCAGTACTGCAACTAAACCTTTCTTTGATCTTAAATCTCATCCCCTTAATAGTAATTTTGGGGTATATATTAGTTCCACAAAAATCCATTTCAGCGAATACCAAAAGAATGACACATATTAATTGAACTGCGAATATACTGAACGCACTAAACCGCAAAATTTAAAACATCGAACGGTCATAGTTGGCCAACCCCACCACCCACTACATACTACCTACCCAAATAAAATAAATAAAGCACATACATACACTAACCAAACCCTACTCCTAACCCTAAAGTAAAGCACCAAAACCCAACTTCTAACCCTACACTAAACCCCATATACACAACTATCTATGCACTATCCTTAACCCCTCCCTAACCCTAAGGTCCATAACTACCGCACACTTCCCCTACGGAGATATACTCTAACAAAATAAATAATACACACAAATACATTTAACAAAACCCTACTTCTAACACTACACTAAATCTTACATACATTACCTATCTATACACTTACCTTAACCCGCACCCTACCCTAAGGTCCGTACCTATCGCACACTTACCTTACGGAGCTATACCACAGACGGGCCACCTAAAACACTTTGACATTTTGGATTTCGCTGTTTTGGATGTTCAGCATTTATGTAGTTCACGCAATATGTGTCAATCATTTCGTATTCGTGGAAACTGCATTTTGATCATTTGATAGGGAGCCGTAATTTCATTCACTTCCAATATATAAGGACAAAATTTACAAGAACCACATTTGTACATATGCCCTGCTTGGTGCAGTTTACTCTAATGTTCCAGTAAGGTTTTAATATCATTCCCTTTGCGAAACACACAAATGGGTTTATCCCCTAAGGTCCCCCTTACATCAATTTCACATGTTAAAAGTTCCCAGTTCTTTTTCAGTATGTTCTTGGTGTAATAAGAATCAACAGAGAAGGTTGTTATAAAACAGGATCTGGAATTGTTATTGTCTAGCTTCTCATTGTATATTTCAACAAGTGTTGTAGGGTCTAATAATTCACACCTGTGGGCATTGGAAATGAGGTTGTCACTAGAGTTTGCTTCTGTGCTTAAAAGGGGGATAAAGTGTCCATTTTCTCATTTAAAAATAACCTCATTCATGATATTCTCCACTAATCGGTGTAGGTAACCCCTTCTTACAAACATCCGACTCAGCTTTTGACGTTCATTCGAAAAATTGTCATGCAGAGTGACCATTCCGACAGCTCTAACAAATTGTTCTTTTAAGACCCCTCTTTTTTGAGTGTAGGGGTGACAGCTTGTAAAATGCAAAAAGCTATTAGAATAAGTCTCTTTGCGAAATATTTTGGACACAAATCTATTGTTGTGAACATCTTTTTTGAGTAAAATATCCAAGCAAGCTATTTCTAGTTCACTAACAGTGTGTGTAAATTTCAAAAAGGGAGTTGAATTATTAATATATTTAAGGAATGGGCCAGTTAGTGATTTTGGTCCATTCCAAAGAATAAAAATGTTGTCCAAAAAGCGAGTATATAGGTGGCAGAATGGGAAGAACTGGGATCCAGTTAAGAATCTTCTCTCCCATTCAAGCATCACAATGTTAGCATACATGCCACCGCATTATTCACCCATCGCAACCCCTTCTTTTGGGCGTAATATTTATTTTTGAACAAAATAAAGTTGTTTTAGGACCATTTCTAACAACTGCTCAAGCATGTTAATTCTATCCTGTGGCAGATTTTTGTTCACCAAGTAGTCACAGAACCATTGAATCCCCAGATCATGGTGGATAACAATATAGAGATTCCTTACGTCTATAGATATAAGAGTGTAGGACCTGTCGAAGGTAACTGAGTTTATCTTTTTCAAAAAATCCAAAGAATCTATACACAGTAAAGGTTCAGTTTTTAGCAATTATTTAACTTCCAAATCAAGGTATTTAGCTAGTGGATGGATAATGGAGCCTCAGGCATCCACAATTGGGTGTAAAGGGGGCTGGTGTGTGTCCTTGTGTATTTTTGGTATCCCAAAGATAGTGGGGGTGATAGGATATTCAACCGAAAGAAATTGGCGTTCTTCTACTGTAATAAGCCCATCTATAAAATGATCTTGTAAATAACCCCTAATTTTCCTGTTTGCACCATTCAGCTCATTTAGTGAACTGTGAGCATATGTGGAAGTCTCCAAAATCTCCTCCATTTTCTTTACGCAATCATTTTTCCACATAAGGACCACACCACCCCCTTTGTCGGGTTTCATTACTCTTAAATTAGTATTGGAAGAAAGGAATTCAAGTTCTCTTAGTTCCTCAGGACATAAGTTGTTCTTAGTGGTGTACCTTTTGGTCTTTTCATAATATGTTCTGATGTCTAGTTCACACACACATTCAAAGGTGTCTAAAATGTGGATGGCAGGGAGTTGTATGTACAAGAAATTTTAAAAGGGTGAAAGATGTTTTCAACCCCTTGAAACAACAAGTTCAAATTTAGTTTCCTAATATATTGTTTTAAATCCATAAGTGTGTCCACAAGGTTAGCTGGTTTGTTTGGTGTATAGGTAAAACCTTTTGCTAGTAGGTTACATAAATGGACACATACGTCAAGATCAATAAAGTTATATACTTTAAAATCACCTTTGTTGTTTAAATGAATGGAAAGAGGTGGTAATAAAAATGCATTGTCAGTTTCAAAACATATATTATTAAGTCTTTCATGATTCAGACTCCCAAACTTTAATTCCTTTAATAACCGCAGCAAGCAGGCATGTGTACAAATGTGGCTCTTGTAAATTTTGTCCTTAAATATTGGAAGTGAATGAACTTACTATTAAGGGGATGAGATTTAAGATCAAGGAAAGGTTTAGTTGCAGTACTGAAAAAGTTGTTTATTGCGTCTTATGTCAACATTGCCCTTGCTTTTATATAGGTAAAACTGAGTGCAAACTCAAGAATAGAATTGGACCTTAGGAAAATTATGGACCATTGTGAAACCAATGCCTTGACTAAGCACTTAATACAACATCCTGAACACATATTCAAGTTCATTGTACTTGACACAGTCTGCTCCCTACTTAGAGGGGTTGCATGGCCATATCTATTAGAAAAAGTTGAATTGAGTTGGCAAATCCATTTCAATTCTATCCACTGGCCTGGTTTGAATAAGTGCTTATCTATCACTAGTCTTTTAAAATTAAAAATGTATAGATAAATATGGTGAGTAATAATTCACATTTTTCATCGATCATTTTGCATTAAATTTATTTAATTGTATTTAATTTTTGTGATAGGATTAATATTACTTTTGTCTGGGTGCTGTTTTAAAGAAAGGGTGACTAGTTTACTAAATTGTACACATTTTTCTTGTTTTAAATGAATTGTCTAATTTTGAATTTTACTATTAATTTATTTTGTTATTTTTTCCTTTAACACTCTATCAGGAAGTGACGTCATGTTTTTTTTCAAGTATTTAACTGTTAACTTGATTTTATTTTACTGTCTGATGAAGTTCCTGTTTAAATTTAATTTGGGATGAAAGTGCTTACACAAGGTTTTTATCAATAAACGTGGTTTTCTTTTTTAATCCAGAGTGAGCTGTTTGAGCTTTTCAATGTATAGAAAGTAAAAAAATAAATAAATAAATGAAAAAAAAAGAATTGAAAGGAAGGAGTTAGAGGATGCTGTAAAGGAAGGTGAAGAAGAATCCACACCAGGTCCAGATGGATTAGGGTATAGTTTTTATAAAGAAATGTCCAATAAGGAAAATGTTTTTCTGGAAATATTAAATGGATGGATTTGTAATGGAGTTAAACATTTATATGGAAAAATGTGGAAAGGGAAGAAATAATAAACTAAAGGCCAATTATATTGGAAATACTAGCTATACAAATATTTATAAAAATTATTCAGAAAAGAATGATGGATGTCTTGAAAGAAGAACTGAACCAAAAGATGTATGCGGTTTAAAGGAAAAGAGTAAATAAAATGTATAAATAAGAGGAAAGGAGAAGGAAACTAATGGTATGTGATGTAGCTAAAGGCATTTGCTAGAATTGATCATGGAGAAATATTGAACATTTAAAAATATGAGGTAGGAGAAAAAATAAGGACAGTTACGGCAATTTGTGGTAAATATTGTGTGTCTGTGATGGTGAATATATGGGTAGGAAAAATATAAGACAGGAAAGAGGGGTAACTGTCCATTGTTTATGTGGCTTTAATGGCAGTGAATGTAGTTATACAAGCATATAGCTCAAGGTTAGATTATGGTAGATGGCAAATTCAGGAAGGGATAGAGATACTATCAATATTAATCTATGCTGATGATTTGGTTTTAGTAGTCAAGAACAAACATTGAATGAAAGAAATAATTTATGAATCAAAACAGATTTTGGATACAGTAGGATTACAGCTAAATAAGTAAAAAAAGTAAGGGGTTTGTAGATGTCGCAAGAATAACAGGAATTTATTTTACCAGTAGAAAAAAATGATGTTTTAGGGGTTAGGTTTGCAAGGGTACAAATAGTAATAGAACTATAAAAAATGAAAGTTGACAAATTGGTGGATGTTTTTTCATCTTCCCTTGAGAAAAAAAAGGGTATATATTAAATGGATATATTTTAAGAAAGCTAGCATATTTAGGTAGTGTATATATGTTTCCAAACTATATGGAAACTGAACTTATGGGTATCTTATTTGTTTGTTTTTCATGGGGAAACAAGGTTGAATCCAATCAAAAGGGAGATCATTTATAATGTAAAAGAGGGTCTGAGTTTAAAAAATCCAGTGGTTTTCTTTGCATCATTAAATTTGGTTTGGGTGTTAAAAGGTGTCTAAAACACAATACTAGGAAATTTTGTCATGTGAAAAACATAAAGATGCTTTGACTAGTGGGGTTAAGAAAAGGAAATAAGAAGCAAAAAGTTTGGAAGAGAGAGAAAATGAAAGTAAAATAAAGACGTAAAATTGATATAAATGAATTAGAAATGTAAAGGAAAGAAATGCATAAAAATAATAAAAGTGAACTATTATATTGATCCTTGGGGAAATGGGGGTGAATACAGGAAAGCAATACGAAAAAGGCAGGAAATATTTGAATCTTTTTTTACGCCATTGATTTTTCCGCAGCATTTATTATTGGACAAACTGCCAGTGAAAAGTAACATGAAATATAAAATGATAGAAGAAAGAATGTGTAATAGATGTAATTCTGAAGAGACATCATAACATTGCTTTTTTGGATTGTAAAAAAATGGTTTGGGGGCATTACTCAAAGATGTTTATGACTGGAAAGTACTTAAAAAACATTAATATGGACATGGTGCTATATGGCAAATATAAGGTTGGGAAGGGAAAAAAATGAAAAATGTGATAACATTGTATCCATTGCTGTTTGGTGTTTATGGAAAAAAGGTGAAAAATTGCTGTATAACAAAAGAAAAGGTGATGAGGAAGTGATATGTGATATAAAGAAATGGTTACAGTGGGAAGGGTAGGGGGCTGATATGGTTGTTAAATGTATTTAGGAATATGAACATATAAAGTATTTTTTTAAGATGTATAAAATATGTTATATACTATAAATATAATGAATGTGTAAATAATGAAAGAAAGATGAGAATTTTTTTAATATAGTAAGAAATCCCTACTCTTTTAGTAAATGCCATAGGGTATTTTACATCCACCTGAGCTACCACTAACTCAGGCGGATGGGGCCTCAGTTTAATGTCTCATCTGAAGGAAGCCACACTCAGGAGAGAAGCACCTCCCTTATACTGTTCTGTAGTGTCAGTGCTGGAAAGAATTAACTCACCATCCTTTATAGGAATTGATCCCACAGCCTTCTGATCTTCAAGCATAAAAGGAAAGTATGATACCTGTTGAAATGATTAGACTTCTCACCTATGTGACAGAAAAAAGGAACCCACAAGAATGTAGGCCTTGAAAAATAAAAATTTCAGCTGAATAAAATTCACAAGTTTGGATTCATAAAGGTACTGTGACATGTATATAGCCATGTGCATACTATGGTACCTTTTTACTATTCAGGAAGCACCATGGTACTGTGTAGCTCTCCAATGCAAAGACATGCAAAACCACAAAGGACTGGTCCCATGGCCATACTGAATGCTAATGAGGCCTTCTAGGGGAGAGTCATATGCTAATTAGCCATGTGCTCTCTTCCCAGAACCATCTCCAGGAAGTTATCTACACAACTGAGCAATTCAAGAAAGAGTTTGGTCATGTAGAACAACATATCGATCCCTATTGCATCACTGTACTGAACACTGCCAAAAGGATGTGGTGGGGGAACAACTGGACGCCAAGGATTGATTTTAAAGTGCCATAATGGCACTGGCATTGAAACAGAGACAGGTGGGATTCATCTCTAAATTATATGCCAACACCAATGTTAATACCAGAACTGGAGAGGAGGGAAGCATTAGACCACCAGAGACAAAGTGAAATGTCATAATGGCACTTAAATCATAAGGGTGATTGGGGTGGGTTAACTATCAGACACCATGGATTATTAATGTTACTATGGGCATCAGGGGTGCAGGAATACATACTCTACAGTACCATACTGGCACAACATTACTGCAGGGATGTGGGTTGGAGGAATACATACTCTACAGTACCATACTGGCACCAGCATTACTAAGGGGATGGAGGTGGGGGAGGATACAGTACCGTACTGGCACCAACATTACTTAGAGGATGGGGGGGGATACAGTGCTATACTGGCACAACATTACTACAGGGATGGGGGAGGTGGAGGGATACAGTAGACATCAAGGATTACTTTATAAAATGCTCTAAGACACACACCAGCATAACTGGAATGGGGACCACTAGGCACGCTCCAAAGTGCTGTAATGGTACCAATGGTAGTATGAGGATCGAGGCGTGGGATATCCACTGTGTACCAGGAAAAAGTGCCATAATGGCATACACTTCATAAGAATGATGGGGATGAAGAGAACCACAAGACCACCAGGGATGATGCTTTAAATGTCATAACAGCCCCAAAAATGTAACAGGGATTGGGATAGAGGGATAGACTGGACACCAAGGCCTAATACATATGTGTTATAATGACACTAAAGTATTACGGGGTGGGAGAACCATGGAAAAGTAAGGAAAGGTAGAGAGACTAAGGTGTGTGTGTGTGTGTGTGTGTGTGTGTGTGTGTGTGTGTGTGTGTGTGTGTGTGTGTGTGTGTTTGTGTGTGTTCATGTCTGCGTACATCTGTGTGTGAGAGTGACTGGAGGAGGGATGTCACTGCCTACAGAAGCAGCAAGTTATAGTCATGATTTAGAGGTCACAGAGTAACTGGTCTTACCTCTTAATAACTGACATGCGCATTAATCACATATGGGCACATCACACTGGAAGAAACTCACTCTACGAAATTTAGTAAGTTCTGGAAACAGTCAAAGTGCGGTGTCATACAGCGGTGTAAAAGTTAACTGCTTATCTGAGCCATACATTTCTGCTTTTGGAAAGAACCGTATTGCTTCTGAAATATGCTATTTTTGTGTTAACTGATAAAAACTTTGTGTATAAGCCATGCACATAAAGGGGTTTATTTGACTTCATCAAGTTTTTGGAAACTCAAAATTCATATGGTCGAGACCATATGAACAAGTTTCTGAAAACTTGAAATAAAAGAAAAATCTACGTCTCCCACACCCCTAAATATTATATATACCAACAATGAGATTGCACTATAGTGGGGAAATTCCCTGGTCCCCACTGTATAGCAATCTACACAGAACTATTTCAAAGGGAAACTTACTGTTTTCCTCACTGTAGTGAAATGTAGTACAATCTCGGAGTTGTAATATATAATTTGAGGGGGGAGTGGGGCTTGCACCCCTCCCCTGCAAAAACGTAATTTGTTTTTTTGTTTTTTGTTTTTTTTCAAGTTCAAGTCAAATAAACCCCATATTAAAAATTAAAAGTTACACAGTGTGTGGAAAGCACTGACATGTAGTGGATATTTATACATCACCAAGTTTTACTAAGTGCTGTCTGCGGTAAAGTGTATGACCCTCCTAAGAAAAAGCAAATCTTCCTGCATAGTGATTTACTAATACTGAAGAAATGTATACATACAACAAAATTTACACTGTGCCCATACAAAGGCAGGATCTAGCAATAAAAGTGGGATTTCATGGCAGTTATAGAGTAGTCTAGAAAAATAACTTCTTTGTTGGGGTTTTATTCAATAACCCATGGCTGGCTGTGGATAATGCTGGATTTAACCATGGTTGGAGTGGTTTGGTCATGAGGGTGAAGCTTGAGTGACCAAACAAAGCCAACCGTGGGTAAATCCAGCATTACCCACACCCAGCCGTGGCTTATTGTTATTATACAATGGTGCTAGTTTTGTGTGTTGTTATGTTTGTGTTGCTGTTATTTAGGTTTTTGTTTGCTTTACTTTGTATTCTTCTACTTTTTGTGAGATAAAATAGCCCACACTTTGACTTATTCAGCCACAGCCCTTCTGTTTTGTCTTGAACTTTCCAAACAATATGAGGTGCATCTATTGTCAAACGTTGCCACATTTATAACCATAAAAACAATTTTTACAGGTGCATTACAATCAGGTAAGACTGCTTTGTCATACAGAGGAATGCATTATTATTAGTTTACATTAGACAGTTTTGTGCTGTCTGAGCTATCAAATTTCAGAGGGAGGTTGAGGTTCCGAGAAAATGTACGTAGTTGAACGCATTGACAAGAGGTCTCGGTTCACAGGAATCCTTGAAAGTAGTATTTTATTCTTAATAGCCTTAAGTGAAACACAAACACATAAGAACTAAAAATGGTTGTAAAAGAAATGGATCTATGTTTCTTTGGCATCTTGAATAGCTACATTTTTTTTCACACAGTGATCTCATTTTGTGTAGAAAGTCAATGCCTCATAAGTGTTAACTTGCAGCGTCCTGATGCTATGGCCACTTTGTTCATTTCATTACAATTTCTGAATAGTAATGGGCAGTAATGTTTTCAGACCCAGTTTGGGACATCTTATATTGCTTCAAGTAGAGACCCCGAATGCGCACTCTCTAACTTTTACGACCTCTGAATAGCGAGGGCATGGCTAAGGATTTATTAATCACGAGCACGGAGCAAATAAAAGTCCTGCTTTTTCTTTCTGATAGTTTTATCGGTATGCCAGTCTTGCTTTTTTAAAAATCAAACTCTACATTTGCACTACCTTGGGAGACAACAGGATGTTCTCCTACTGTAAAGCAAGCTCTGGCTCAACAGCTTGCAGGGTTCGCTTGCAGTAGTTGTGATTTGTTGCCCTGGTCACGTATATTTAGTGCACTGGTTCAGTTGTGGAGATTATGACCTGCTGGTGTTCAAGATGCTTGTTTATCTAATCTGACTTGCATTGCCCTATTCTCCAGTAGAACTACCTCCAAGGGCAAGGTTTAGTTTATTTGAAGTTGCCACTGCATGATTACTTGGTGGCCGGACTTCTTACTTAGGTTACTTTGGATTTACAATATGCACGCTGGTTGCATTGGCCAATCAGCATGCACGTTTCTCATCTTTGTGGAGATGACATTGTATAATAAAAGACTTGTAACAAAAATCTGTATGTGAAAAACTTGTTTTAGTAAAACAATGTTGGCATTCTATTAAACTAACATTGATGTAAGGTGCAGCTTTTAAAAGAAAAATTCTCCACAGGGAAAAGAAAGTTAATTTTTCTGAAAAAGATGTTGATTCTAAAAAGTTAAACCATCTGACAATAAAGGGCAATCTTTGTTGGATGTGGAAAAAAAGTGGTGTTAATTTTGAAAATAAACCATCAGAAGGTAAAAACTGGTTTTCTGCTGTTTATCACAAGAAAGAAAAGTGTGTGCAAATGTGTTAAACTTGTTATGAGTTGCTTCTAATGAAAATGGAAGACAAAAGAAGGCATAATCAAAAAAATACTTGTGCTACAATCATGGAAGCAAAGCAAAACTCTGCTAAGTTACAGCAGTATGAGTTAACCAAAACTTAGTGTTGTGCAACTAAGTATGGTGCAGCAGAAAGCACAATTGTCTAAGTAAACTTAATATAACAGTAAACATTCAAAAAGATCACTGTTGAGTAGCCTAAGCTAAACAGGTTATATCTTGTTAAAGATATGACAATCAGCCAGTCCAAGGGTTTAGGGCAACTATATCATGTACTAGCTGTTGAAGAGCCCAAGGAAACCCATATAACATAAGTTGTTAGGGCACTAAATCTTAAGAGCTTTCTTGTGCCAGAGTAAGGAAGGCTCCCTGGCTGTTAGGTAAATACTAGGACAAAGGGATAAATAAAGATGTCCACACTCTCTAAAAAAAAAAAAAAACATAACACATGAAAGGCTGATGGAGGCAGGGTATTCCTACTGCAACGGTGATCTGTTTGAACATCTACTGTTATGGTAAGTTTACTTGCACATCCCTACTCTGCATTAGATCACTGTTTCAGCCTACATTATATGGCTAGATTACCAGAGCTTAGAAAGGAAGAAAGGAAAGTCAAAGTCCAGCACCCCTGGAGAACACTCCTAGCAAAACTTACTCTGGACATGGAAAAGGAATATAATTGGTAATGTCTTGTAAAAGTAAGCTGAGATAACCATGTTGCAGCCTATAAAATGCTTCTAGAGCCCACCCTTTTAAAAAAGCTCCATAAGAAGCCATTGCCCAGGCAGAGTGGGCCATGACCCTTCCAGGAAATGACTTGTTAGGGTAAGAATAGCAGAAAAAATAGCATGGACAATCATCTAGAAATTGTCTGCTTTGACACTAGCCCATTTTATCTTACCTTCAAAGGAAGCAAATAGCTGATTGGCCTTCCTGAAGGAATTTATTCTGTCCAAGCAGTACCCAAGCTGCTTGTGGACATCCAGAGTATATAAGATTTCCCTGTTTTTTGAGATCTGAAAGAATAAAAGGACATTTAATAAATTAGTTCAAAGTAAACTCTAAAATCACTTTAGACAAAGAAGAATTATTTTTCTCACGAACCATATTCTTATAGAAATTAAGATAAGGCTGACTTGCCATAAGAGCTTGTAATTCAGATACCCTTCTTGCAGAAGTCAGAGCAACAAGTAACAATAACTTCAAATCAGCATTCTTAGCTACTTCAAAAGGAAAAACTGTAAGTTCTTCTAGAACAAAACTGAGACCTCAAGAAGGAGTTACACGTTTTGTAAATGGATGAATATATAGATGCCTTTCAAAAATTTTTGACTTGCTGTTGGATAGAAAGGGGGGAATTTATGGGCAGACAAGTAAAGATTGCTGAAAGGTGAATCTTGACAGAAGATTAAGAAAGACCTGAGAAAGTAACTCACACACATGTTGTAGAACCAGAGGCATCTGATCCTTAAAATGGTCCTCGTCCTTCTGGTGGCATCATCTAGAATTTTTTTTCTGCATACTCATATATGATTTTCTAGTAGAAGATTTCCTGGCTTCCTGCTGCATATATTATCCAGGCAGTTCATTGAGGAAGGTGAAGGTTGCGGTATATCAAACAACTCCTGGCTTGTGTGAGCAAATCCATCCTGTGAGGAAGCTTGTCCTTGGCCAATTTCAGAAGAAGGGAGAACCATTGGTGCCTGAGCCAAAAAGGAGTACCCACAATTACTTTTAGGGGAGCCCTTCTGAATTTTCAGAATGACCTTGGTTTTCAGAGGAAAGGATGCAAAAGCATACAGAGCCATTTCCAGCCAAGGAAATAAAAAGGAAACGGTTTTCCTGGCCTGCTTGTAATGAATCATGGAGCATAATTCCTTTAGCTGTATGTGAATGGAGGCAAACAAATCTATTTGAGGAGTTCCTAGAGATGGATCAAGTCTTGGGAGATCCCCCCCAAGTTCAATTTCCATTTGTGAGGATCTGTCTTGGTTCTTCTCAGCTTGTCTAAAATAAAGTTTTGTTCTGACAGAATGTAGGAAGCCTGAAGGGAAAGACTGAGCTGAGCTGATCTGCTAGATCCTAGATTACCATAGGTAGTCTGAAAAGGGGGTATGATTTGCACCCCACCATTTGTTTATGTACCACATAACTGTGGTATTCTCTGTGATTACCAGTAGACAGCCTGGAGTCCAAAAATGACTTAAGAATTTGAGAACATTTATAACTGCCATCTTTTATTTAAGTAATAATCAATGATGTGGTGTGGTATATTGAAGATTTACCCATGGCTGGTGTGGTTTCATCATGAGGGTGAAGCCCAAGTGATTACACAAAGGCAACTGTGGGTAAATCTTCAATATACCACAACCACTGAGTCAGTTATTGCTATTATAGAATGACATTATTTAAGAAAAAAATACTTTTATTAAATAATGTCTTTGTATAATGGCGGATTACTGTTTTTCCACCGGTTGTAATATACTGCTTCTTCGTTTTGATGTACTGCGCATGCATATGGGACTTGCGTTCCCACGCATACCCAGTACATCAATGCTTTGAAATGGAAGCAATGGAGAAAAGAAAGTCTCCATTGCTCCGTTTTCTCTGTTTTTTTTTAATTGTAAAAAAAAAAAAGGTTTTGGGGCACTTTATATCAACGGAAAAAAGTCCGGGCGAGCAGACCTTTTTCTGTTGGTATATTGTGGGATTTACAATGGGCACACTGGTTGGGCTGGGCCAATCAGTGTGCATGTTTTCAAATATTAATAGGGAGTCATTGTATAATTGATATTTATCTACTTTAGTCTGTCCTCCTTGTTCCAACAGACCCTGAACCTTAAACCCCTTGGGAACAGTTCCCCAAGCAAAGTCTGAGGCATCTGTGGTTACCACCTTTGTTCTGGAAAAGGGCTGGAAGAGTGAAACCAAGGTCTGGGTTGGGAAATATCTGGTCCACCACTAAAGTAACTCCCCTTTTCACAACAAAGACAGAAGATGTGGCTGATGGATCCACACAGTCCTGAGAAACCATAGAATTTTTCTCATGTGAAGTCTGGCCAGATGAATCATGAGAATCATAGAGGCCATGAGCCCCAGAACCCTGAAATATGCTCTGGCTGAAGTCAGAGATTGGTTGGAAAATGCCAGAAACTGTTCCTTGTAAAAATCTATTTTATCCTGTGGAAGAACAGCCTTCATGAGAGATATAGCCAAAATGTATCCCATTAACACTATCTTATGAGAAGGAATGTGAGAGGATTTCTTTAATTTTTATTGTAATCCTAGATTGAGGCAGAAATCCTTTAGCCATGCCAGATATTCTTGACATTTTGAAAGAGTCCGCACTGTGATCATTTTAATATGGAAAGATGTAATTGACCTGCATCCTGCAGTGGGCAGTAACCTCAGACATACTGGTTGTAAATATTATTGGAGCTGTAGATAGCCCAAAGGGCAAAAAATATAAGCCAGACACAGAAAATCTTAAGAAACTTCTAAAATCATTGTAAATTAGAATGTGATATCAGACATGTTTTAGGCATAAGGTTAACAAGTAACTGAGAGGAGGAATAAAGGCTAACAGAGACTAAAGGGAAATAATCTTGGGTGGGAGGTTGGCATAATGGTTAAGGTGCTTACCTTTGAAACACAAGGTGCAGGGTTTGATTATGTCATGGGGTAATTGGCTAGGCTTAAAATGGCCCACAAGGGAAGTTAGCCTAGTACTAACCTATGAACTTATGAACCTATGAACTTCGTAATGTTGATATGTAACTTTGGAAAGGAGAGATCTAGAACATGTCTCCAGTTACTCACGTCTATCTTTAGCACCAGAAAAATCCTTGCAAAAAATGTTTCCCTGTCTGTTCTATGTGGACTAGTTCTATGACCCCTAGATAATGCATACTAACTCATTAGGCCAATCATTGAGTACAATGCCCCATTTGGCATGTACCTCACTAAACACCTGCAACAACTGAAGAGGCCACAAAAGTACCTCACAAAGAGGATCCTAGGCCTTAAACATTTGTCCTATATGGACAGACTCAAAGAACTCCAGCTATTCTCTGTCTCATATCGCCTAGTTAGAGGCGATTTCTGCTTGACTTACAAAGCCATGTCTGACCCAGCTCTGTTAGAAATGCTACATCTAAAGAAATCCCAGTCCCTCCGCACCACACACTCCAGAGATCTCAACCTCATTAACACAATCAACAGAACATGCTGGAGGGACAGGTTCATAACCCAGAGACTGCCCATGCTATGGAATAGACTTCCCATACATGTCAAATTTAAAGATGGAATTATGTTATAAAGACATTAGACTAAATAGTAAATAATTTCAAATAAAATGGGACTGTACCATGCTATAATTGCAGCTGCTGCAAAGATATATGTAGTGATAGAGTATAAACATCCTGTAAGTAAGGTAATGTATAAGATGGAATGTTATGCAACTTGTAACACTGAATTGATAGTATATTTGGCTACCTGTATACGAAGTGAAAGTTTCTATGTAGGTAAGTGCTCTAGGCATCTGAAAGACCGTATAATTGAGCACAAGTCAGAGGTGAGAAGAATGGTTATGACTAATGCACTAGCCAAACATTTTAAGGACAAAGGGTCAACACATACATTTAAATTTAAAGTGTTACAGGTACTACATACAGATATGAGAGGTGGAGACATCAATAACAAGTTGGATGTAGCTGAATACAAATGGATAACTATGCTAGAGGTAGACAGATACCCGGGTCTTAATAACTTGGTTAGCTTAAAGCCCATTTTGGTAGCTAAGCAAAAGCAGTATAAGTGATAGTTTTTTATATATACATGAAAAATGTTGATGAAATGTTGATGAAATTTTATGTAAATGTTATATTTTATAAATATATTGTACCTTAGGTATCATATATTACAATGCTGATTAATTGATTTTATATTTAATTGAAATTTATTTTTTATTGGATGGTTGTGTCATGTGTGTTACTGAATTGGTTATTTAAAGTGTGTTTAATATGGTATAAGCATACTGATGAAGGGTGTTACCCGAAAGCTTTATCTTGTATTCTGTGAATAAATTAGGTATCTCTGTGTATCTTTACTGTTTTGCTTCATTTGAGTGAATAGTTCTATAATTCAACAGTGAGACTTTTTTGCAGTTGGTGTGTATCCAGTAAATAGAAATTTGACCCCAGGGATCACTCCAGTGGCTTTACTCAACAGAGGCACTGGGAACTAAAGTCGGGTGGCACGATGCCAGAGTAATCCTATGGGTTAAGCTTGTAAAGGCTCCAGGTCCATTACCTAGTACACATCTATGAACCATGAACCTATATGCTCTGGGACTGGAAGAAACAGGGTAGTCTGATTTGAAGAATGAAGGGGAAGACCCTGAAAAGGAGGAAGGAATTCTCACTTACAAGTGCACCCATTTTGAACTTATTCAAACTCACATATCTAGGGTTATCTAATGCCACAGAGGTAAATGGAAACCTAGATTAAGGGAGCAATTTACAAGGCTGCAAGGTGGAAAGGGGAATTGACTGAGGGGGCAAACGGTCATTCTGTCTTATTAGATTTTCCTTGGTTTTGGGAAGCTCTACTTTGCTTTCCTGAGTCTTCCAGCCATTCCTTAAGGACCTCTGTAAAATAATGGTCCCAACAAAACATGCCATTCCAAGGGAGTATTTAAAGTCTCAGCTGGTAAATTCTGAGCAAGTAACCAGCCAAACCTTCTCATTATTTATCCAGTAGCAGCTGCTCTGGTTACAATCATAAATTTACTTAAAAGAATGCTTTGATACCTGAGAAACAGAATCAATTGATGAACTGAGAGAAGTCTCAAACTCTGAAGAGGTTAGAATTTACCTTTCCAATATTAGAAGCAAGCTAGAAGAAGGAGTTACACGTTTTGTAAATGGATGAATATATAGATGCCTTTCAAAATTTTTTGACTTGCTGTTGGATAGAAAGGGGGGAATTTATGGGCAGACAAGTAAAGATTCCTGAAAGGTGAATCTTGATAGAAGATTAAGAAAGACATGAGAAAAGTAACTCACACACATGTTGTAGAACCAGAGGCATCTGATCCTTAAAATGGTCCTCGTCCTTCTGGTGGCATCATCTGGAATTTTTTTCTGCATACTCATATAAGATTTTCTAGTAGAAGATTTCCTGGCTTCCTGCTGCATATCTTCTGAAAACAGGTGCCTAAAAGGTATTAAAACACTATTATCCAGGCAGTTCATTGAGGAAGGTGAAGGTTGGGGTATATCAAACAATTCCTGGCTTGTGTGAGCAAATCCATCCTGTGAGGAAGCTTATCCTTGGCCAATTTCAGAAGAAGGGAGAACCACTGGTGCCTGAGCCAAAAAGGAGTACCCACAATTATTTTTAGGGGAGTCCTTCTGAATCTTCAGAATGACCTTGGTTTTCAGAGGAAAGGATGCAAAAGCATACAGAGCCATTTCCAGCCAAGGAAATAAAAAGAAAACGGTTTTCCTGGCCTGCTTGTAATGAATCATGGAGCATAATTCCTTTAGCTGTATGTGAATGGAGGCAAACAAATCTATTTGAGGAGTTCCTAGAGATGGATCAAGTCTTGGGAGATCCCCCCCCAAGTTCAATTTCCATTTGTGAGGATCTGTCTTGGTTCTTCTCAGCTTGTCTAAAATAAAGTTTTGTTCTGACAGAATGTAGGAAGCCTGAAGGGAAAGACTGAGCTGAGCTGATCTGCTAGATCCTAGATTACCATAGGCAGTCTGAAAAGGGGGTATGATTTGCACCCCACCATTTGTTTATGTACCACATAACTGTGGTATTCTCTGTGATTACCAGTAGAGAGCCTGGAGTCCAAAAATGACTTAAGAATTTGAGAACATTTATAACTGCCATCTTTTATTTAAGTAATAATCAATGACGTGGTGTGGTATATTGAAGATTTACCCATGGCTGGTGTGCTTTAATCACGAGGGTGAAGCCCAAGTGATTACACAAAGGCAACTGTGGGTAAATCTTCAATATACCACAACCACTGAGTCAGTTATTGCTATTATAGAATGACATTATTTAAGAAAAAATACTTACTTTTCTTAAATAATGTCTTTGTATAATGGCGGATTACTGTTCTTCCACCAGTTGTAATATACTGCTTCTTCGTTTTGATGTACTGTGCATGCATATGGGACTTGCGTTCCCATGCATACCCAGTACATCAATGCTTTGAAATGGAAGCAACGGAGATAAGAAAGTCTCCGTTACTCCGTTTTCTCTGTTTTTTTTTTAATTGTAGAAAAGAAAAAGGTTTTGGGGCACTTTATATCAACGGAAAAAAGTCCGGGCGACCAGACCTTTTTCTGTTGGTATATTGTGGGATTTACAATGGGCACACTGGTTGGGCTGGGCCAATCAGTGTGCATGTTTTCAAATATTAATAGGGTGTCATTGTATAATTGATATTTATCTACTTTAGTCTGTCCTCCTTGTTCCAACAGACCCTGAACCTTAAACCCCTTGGGAACAGTTCCCCAAGCAAAGTCTGAGGCATCTGTGGTTACCACCTTTGTTCTGGAAAAGGGGCTGGAAGAGTGAAACCAAGGTCTGGGTTGGTAAATATCTGGTCCACCTCTAAAGTAACTCCCCTTTTCACAACAAAGACAGAAGGTGTGGCTGATGGATCCACACAGTCCTGAGAAACCATAAAGTTTTTCTCATGTGAAGTCTGGCCAGATGAATCATGAGAATCATAGAGGCCAAGAGCCCCAGAATCCTGAAATATGCTCTGGCTGAAGTCAGAGATTGGTTGGAAAATGCCAGAAACTGATCCTTGTAAAAATTTATTTTATCCTGTGGGAGAACAGCCTTCATGAGAGATATAGCCAAAATGTATCCCATTAACACTATCTTATGGAAAGGAATGTGAGAGGATTTCTTTAATTTTTATTGTAATCCTAGATTGAGACAGAAATCCTTTAGCCATGCCAGATATTCTTGACATTTTGAAAGAGTCTGCACTGTGATCATTTTAATATGGAAAGATGTAACTGACCTGCATCCTGCAGTGGGCAGTAACCTCAGACAGACTGGTTGTAAATATTATTGGAGCTGTAGATAGCCCAAAGGGCAAAAAATATAAGCCAGACACAGAAAATCTTAAGAAACTTCTAAAATCATTGTAAATTAGAATGTGATATCAGACATGTTTTAGGCATAAGGTTAACAAGAAACTGAGAGGAGGAATAAAGGCTAACAGAGACGAAAGGGAAATAATCTTGAACTTCGTAATGCTGATATGTAAATTTGGATGGAGAGATCTAGAACATGTCTCCAATTACTCACGTCTATCTTTAGCACCAGAAAAATCCTTGGAAAAAATGTTTCCCTGTCTGTTCTATGTGGACTAGTTCTATGACCCCTAGATAATGCATACTAACTCATTAGGCCAATTATTGAGTACAATGCCCCATTTGGTATGTACCTCACTAAACACCTGCAACAACTGAAGAGGCTGCAAAAGTACCTCACAAAGAGGATCCTAGGCCTTAAATATTTGTCCTATATGGACAGACTCAAAAAACTCCAGCTATTCTCTGTCTCATATCGCCTAGTTAGAGGCGATTTCTGCTTGACTTACAAAGCCATGTCTGACCAAGCTCTGTTAGAAATGCTACATCTAAAGAAATCCAAGTCCCTCCGCACCACACACTCCAGAGATCTCAACCTCATTACCACAATCAACAGAACATGCTGGAGGGACAGGTTCATAACCCAGAGACTGCCCATGCTATGGAATAGACTTCCCATACATGTCAAATTTAAAGATGGAATTATGTTATAAAGACATTAGACTAAATAGTAAATAATTTCAAATAAAATAGGACTGTACCATGCTATAATTGCAGCTGCTGCAAAGATATATGTAGTGATTGAGTATAAACATACTGTAAGTAAGGTAATGTATAAGATGGAATGTTATGCAACTTGTAACACTGAATTGATAGTATATTTGGCTACCTGTATACGAAGTGAAAGTTTCTATGTAGGTAAGTGCTCTAGGCATCTGAAAGACCGTATAATTGAGCACAAGTCAGAGGTGAGAAGAATGGTTATGACTAATGCACTAGCCAAACATTTTAAGGACAAAGGGTCAACACATACATTTAAATTTAAAGTGTTACAGGTACTACATACAGATATGAGAGGTGGAGACATCAATAACAAGTTGGATATAGCTGAATACAAATGGATAACTATGCTAGAGGTAGACAGATACCCGGGTCTTAATAACTTGGTCAGCATAAAGCCCATTTTGGTAGCTAAGCAAAAGCAATATAAGTGATAGTTTTTTATATACACATGAAAAATGCTGATGAACTGTTGATGAAATTTTATGTAAATGTTATATTTTATAAATATATTGTACCTTAGGTATCATATATTACAATGCTGATTAATTGATTTTATATTTAATTGAAATTGATTTTTTATTGGATGGTTGTGTCATGTGTTCTACTGAATTGGTTATTTAAAGTGTGTTTAATATGGTATAAGCATACTGATGAAGGGTGTTACCCGAAAGCTTTATCTTGTATTCTGTGAATAAATTAGGTATCTCTGTGTATCTTTACTGTTTTGCTTCATTTGAGTGAATAGTTCTATAATTCAACAGTGAGACTTTTTTGCAGTTGGTGTGTATCCAGGTAATAGAAATTTGACCCCAGGGATCACTCCAGTGGCTTTACTCAACAGAGGCACTGGGAACTAAAGTCGGGTGGCACGATGTCAGAGTAATCCTATGGGTTAAGCTTGTAAAGGCTCCAGGTCCATTACCTAGTACACATCTATGAACCATGAACCTATATGCTCTGGGACTGGAAGAAACAGGGTAGTCTGATTTGAAGAATGAAGGGGAAGACCCTGAAAAGGAGGAAAGAATTCTCACTTACAAGTGCACCCATTTTGAACTTATTCAAACTCACATATCTAGGGTTATCTAATGCCACAGAGGTAAATGGAAACCTAGATTAAGGGAGCAATTTACAAGGCTGCAAGGTGGAAAGGGGAATTGACTGAGGGGACAAATGGTCATTCTGTCTTATTAGATTTTCCTTGGTTTTGGGAAGCTCTACTTTGCTTTCCTGAGTCTTCCAGCCATTCCTTAAGGACCTCTGTAAAATAATGGTCCCAACAAAACATGCCATTCCAAGGGAGTATTTAAAGTCTCAGCTGGTAAATTCTGAGCAAATAACCAGCCAAACCTTCTCATTATTGATCCAGTAGCAGCTGCTCTGGTTACAATCATAAATTTACTTAAAAGAATGCTTTGATACCTGAGAAACAGAATCAACTGATGAACTGAGAGAAGTCTCAAACTCTGAAGAGGTTAGAATTTACCTTTCCAATATTAGAAGCAAGCATGAACTTAGACATCTGAGCCTAACAATTCAGAAATCTGAAGACTAAAGTAGAAGTTGAATGTACTTGTTTTACCAACTCTATCAAAAGCTTACCCATGCCTGTCAGAGGGAATAGGTTTTACATAATATATCTAGTTACAGTAGATTTTGTCAAGGAAATAACTGCAAGACCGGATTTGAAATTAGAAAAAAAGATTTGTGAGCCTGTGGATGCTTATATGATTTATCAGATTTTTTTTGGAACAGTAATTTGGCTGTCATGTATACTGCAAGTTGTCAAGAACACATCTTCAAAAAATGGTAAAACTGGAGAATCAGCTGCTGATTGAGGAAATTCCAACTGTAGTAAATCACAGTACTTCTGTTTTGATGCTGAAATTTCATTTTGCTCAGACTGAATTGATTCTTTTATTCTAGCTGTAAGATCAAAAAAAGATAATTCTTCAGGAGGAAAATCTGAAAAAACACTTTCCTTTGAATCTGAGTTTGCTGCTTGTGATGTGAGTATTGAAGACAAACAATCCCAGTCTAAATCATGATTCAGATCGGGACTCAGTACCTAAAGAAGAAGAAAAACGTGTTCTTTTAGCACTCAGTGAAAGTACAGAATTTAGCACTTAGTGGGGGTACAGAATTAAAGGAACTAAATGCTTGATATAAGACCTTTGCAAAACCCAGTCAGTCTCCCTGATCTGTCCTATGAAGAGCAGAAGACACATGCCTAATTTTCTGATTTCTCTTTCTACAGAACCCAGAAAAACTCTGAACCAAGGATGGAGCATTTCCTTAGGGATCAAGCACAAAGGATAGCTTTGCTGGAAAGCATTGCCTGCTACACCCATGACTAAGAGTGGTTCTTCCTTGTCCATCAAGGAAAACCCAACAGCCACAGAGGATGTGGCTTATTCCTTGTCCTTAATTCCTTTGCAAGAAGCAATGCCAGCTGGGTCATGAGAAGATAATGAGAAGCCAATGTACCTGATTTGGCCGCAGCAAAGTCATTCATCAGCAGCTGAACCAATTAAAAACCTTGCTTGGCTATAGAAAATTACAGTGCAACTTTCTTCATCTTATGGATGGGGGAGGGAAAAAACAAAGAGCCCAAGAAAAAGGAGTTAACCAGCAGGTAGCAGAGCCTGAAAGAGTCAGTAAACCTTCTGACAGGAAATTTACAGTTTTGATATCAAATATTCACTGACAACTACAAAGCCACTATTCCAAGCCCCTATCAACACTCAATAATTCAAGAAATATTCCTTGTTTGTCCTTGGCACTCCCGGGGAGTTATCTACTTGACGGAATCACTTTAAGGAGACCACTGGCAATATGGAAACAGATAATTTGACACTTATTCCTCCCACAGGAAGGGCCTCAGAGAGAGAGAGAGAGAGAGAGAGAGAGAGAGAGTCTCCTAGATGTGTTAGCTAAAGTGATTTTATCTCAAGGTTGAGTACCAACCAGCAGTAGAATAGCTAGAGTGGGGTAAAGGAGGCAACTGCCCCAGATGCAAAGAGTTAGGAATGCAATCAGCGGGTCTATGTTGGGCTATCAAAAAAAAACCACGAACAGCTAAGCACCGAACATGAATCATCGAAAGGTAAAACTGGTGAACAACTACTTCAATGAAAATAAATTAATCGAATGGCCATAGTCAGCCAACATCACGAACACAACTAACCAAGGTGGGGGGGCTTTGCCCCCCACACCCCACCAACTATATATATCAACTCTGAGATCACACTACAGTGGGGAATAGGGCACATTTAAAAGGTTTCTCTTCACTTACCTTATGCTTTGCATTACTTCCTGGTTGTTGACCAGCTATGGCCTTTCGATGAATGTGATATTTGGCTAGAGTGTCAGCCACAAAGGGAAGACAAAGAGGAATTGAAATTTGTAAAAAAAGAAAGAAACTGTAGTTGTAGATTAGACTAACCTAGCCTAGGCAGCTTCTTATTTCATACACTGGGCATGTTGGCAGACTAGGAGGGGAAATGGTGGTTTATACTGGGAGATTAGACATAATAGATATTGCCAGTGTGACTATGCAACCTGTTGTTAGAGTTATGCTCTTTTCCATTTTTTGTTCTTTTTTCTGAATTTTTTCCATTTTTATGTAAGTAAATTACATTGCAACTGATTACGTAGTGACTTTCAATAAATAGATGTGCAAAATCAAGTTTTTTTTAATTTCTAAACGTTAGAAGTGAAACTTGAATCATGCATGCAGATGCTAGGTTTAACGTAGATTGACCTGTTATGGCAAAAAAGACAAAAAATGCATACCTTTCAATCTTCAGACATTGAAAATAAGTGCAAAAGCCCTCGAAAGGTAGGTTCATCCAGCCAAAGATCTGGACAACTAATTAGCATAAAATGGAATATCAAATAGCACACAACTCTTCCTGCTTTCAGTATGAATGTGGAAAACTTCTCAGAAGCACATTAAAAAAACAACGGGCCGGATTCACGAAGGCTTGCACGGAGTCTAAGAGTAGTGTAAGACTCCATGCAGCCTTCGCGATCCAGGAACAGCCCAAAGTCCGTGTAAGAGACAAGCTAAAACGGCTCTTACACGGAGTGGGCGTGGATAAGCTAATCACCTCACTTGCAGCTGAATAGCATGCAAATGAGGGTGATTAGCGATCCAGGAAGCCCAGAACAGCCCGTGTAAGAGCCGTTTTAGCTGCAGAAATGTACTCAGTTGACAACTGAGTACGTTTCTGCAAAAACAGCAATGGAGCCATGTCAGCTCCAAATAAAGGGTGCATATGTGTCAGGCAGCATGCCAATGGCCAAATATGTGGCCATTGGCAAGGTAACCTGATGCAAATATATGAAAAATATATATATTTTTTCGGCGATTGCCGATGTTTAAACCCAGCGCAGCCCCGCGCAAACGGGCTGCGCTGCATAGAACATAAAAACGAAGGTTTTAAACCCACAAATGTGGGTTTTATGCAATACATGGAATGTCAATGCAGGGACCAGCAGACCAAAACCAACATGGCCACCATGTAGTGGTTGCTAAGGGGGGAAGCTGAGTCTAAGAGATGTAACTAAGCATTAGTAGGCAATCTGATGCAAATGAGTGTAAGGATACTGAATTCCACTGTCACATAGCAAATGAGCACATTCTGAGTAGTGTAAAAGTTACATAAGGGGGAGGAACAGAGTAGGAGATAGGTGACATCACAGGGGGGAATGGTAGAAAGAAATGCAGTTCATTGGAGGTCAGAGTTACATGACAGATGTCAGACAGATATCATGGAAAGAGGTGTGCCACTAAGTAAGCATGAGAAAGTCAAGAAATGGAAGGTGTACACTGTTGCCTACACCAAAGTTTCTTGCTGGATGTGTGTGCGCACGTGTGCGTGCCACGAAGCACGAGTAAGGCAGTGTGCACGCGTGTTAGGCAGACTGAGCATGTGGGAGCGTGTTGGGAGATGTTTAACACCGTTTGCACGGGCGTGCATGCGTTTTAAACCGAATAAGCAGATTCTGAACTGTGTAAGTATGTGTGCACGCATGTAAGCCACTGTGAGCGTGTTTCTGCTGGTTTGCACATGGCTCCTCCCTGAGGAAACAGAAAGGAAAAAGGAAGCAACAGATTTAGTAGGAAGTTAGCAGGGAATACTGCTGGAGCTAGCAGGTGAAAACAATTAGATGCAGGCAATTACACAGACAGAATAGAAGCCAAGCCCAGCACTTAAAACTCTGCAAACAGCGGTGCAGAATGTTTCTCTCAAGAGACACTGCAAGACAGGAGTTAAGTTATCAGAAGTGAAAACTGAAAAAGCTGAACTCAGAGCAGAAATGTTAGGGGCTGCCATAGCTGTCATAATGAGACATAGGCGACTTGCTGAGGGTGGTGACAATGCAGATGGTGCCAGACAACCCACAGTGAGGAGACGGAGAAGAGTGTACAGGCCCAGGGTCACCTACCATGGGTTACATGAGCTGGAGATAGTAGAGTGCTATAGAGTGGACAGAGACCTCCTGCAGCAAATAGTGGAGCTGTGCAGGCCATGCCTCACACACAGAACCAACAGAGGGGAACCCATCCCAGTGGAAACCAAGGTATGTGTTGGCCTAAGAATACTAGCAACAGGTACCTTCCAGAGACCAACTGGTGATATGATGGGGATATCACAGGCATCAGCCTCCAGGGTACTGCACCAGTTCCTGGATGCCATGTCAGCACATGTCGGTGATCATGTATATTTCCCCAATGCCCGTGAGGTATTGGCCAGCAATATGCGTCTCTTCCAGCAAATAGCGGAATACCCTGAGGTAGTGGGTGCAATAGACTGCACGCACATACGCATCAAAGCACCAGCCGGTGAGCGGGTAGGGCATACATCAACCGCAAGGGCTTCCCTCCATCAACTGCCAGGTCGTGTGTGATGCCCAGGGCATAATAATGAATGTGTGTGCTGGCTGTCCTGGGAGCTACCATGATTCCCACATCTGGCATTTGATGCAGCTG
Organism: Protopterus annectens; assembly: GCF_019279795.1. NCBI lineage: Eukaryota > Metazoa > Chordata > Ceratodontiformes > Protopteridae > Protopterus > Protopterus annectens. The sequence goes on along the minus strand of NC_056729.1, from coordinate 357,210,608 downwards.
TACCAGACATTTGCCAATGGGGACATCCCGCACGGACACCTAGTGGGGGATGCAGGTTATGCACTGGAGCCGTGGCTGATGACACCCATCAGAAACGCACACACACCTGAACAGGAACGCCATAATGAGGCACACGCACAAACACGTAATGTAATAGAGCGTGTGTTTGGGCTGCTCAAGTCACGGTTCCGGTGTCTGGACACATCTGGAGGAGCCTTGCAGTACACACCAACTACATGTACCAAAATTGTCATGGTATGTGCTATGCTACATAATATGATCTTGCGAAAACAGCTGCAGCAGGACCAGCATAGGGCCGGGCCAAACAGCCCCCCACCATTGCCAAGGCCATCACAGGCAGAGCGTGACTCAGAGGAGGAACAACCTGAGCCTGCCCCAGTAGGCAGAAGGAGGCGTGCCCAGTATGCCCTGGCCTTGGCAAAGAGGCAACGCATAGCACATACACTGGCTCAGTAGGAACCCTGGGAATGATACCCCTCTCTGACTCACTCATATAGTAACAGGGATGCCTAACATGACACAACCTGCTCTCAAACATGTACAGGGAAGTGTAATATGCGCATCTGACAGAGGCAGCCCTGCAGCACCACCTGAGGCATGAATGCTATGTGTTAAGTAATGTAACACCATGTACTATATGCACACCTGAGGGCCCTGACTAACATCCTACCCTCACCAAGCATCATGCCACAACATGACAATGAGATGATCAAGTGCAACAATTGACTGAAGTATCGCAGTTAGTCAAAGGGGATCCAATGTGTGCCAGTCTGGGATGACATGCTGAGCATGACATGATGCACCACCTGCTAGGACTGGCGTGCACCTATCAGTGCAGGCCGTATGGATACTGGCAAAGGCTGTTGTCACCCACAGTGTGCCCTGAATAGGTAAGGCTCAAAACACAAACCTATCTCCATAGGTATCAGAAGGGATAAGAATAAGATAAGGGATAAGTCGAAACAGCAAGATGCATGCAGTCTAAACTCACCCAGTATGGAGAATGTGGATATCTGCGCTGTAACAGAAAACTGAGCCAAGGCTCACAACAGCACCCTAACACTACCAGGTTACACCTCATACTGTGCTGTACAGCCTCAAAACTTGGAACAAGCTACAAAAGGAGGGTGACTAGCAAGAATTGTCAAGGATAACCACACCCCCATGTTGGTACCACAACAAAAAGCAGCATGGACTAGCCATGCTCAAGTAACAGTGGCTAAAACTGCCCCCCAGTTTATAGCCTGCTACAGACTACTGTCCCAACACCAGGAACTGCACCCGGCCTATGCTGGAATACATGAATATATCAAGTCCTCCAAACCACGTTATATTGGGTGACTGAAAATACCCAGACATAGACTGGGAGCATTATACTAGCTCCAACAGTGTAGGACAAAAGTTCATAGAATCCATAATCCAAAAGGCCCAGGAACAATGTACCACTCCCACAAGAGGGGTAAGCATACTGGATGTGATAATCAGCAACATGGGTACTGGATGGCAAGATGAGAAGTGTATTGCTCACTGGTAAAACCAGACCATAGAGCAATCACACTGGACATACAAATCCTGACCACAGTCCCTGGCCAGAAAACCACAGTGGAAAACATGTGTTAAGCAATATTTGCACTCCTCCAAACTGATGTGGAATCCATTAAAGGTCCGTGCAGGTGCAAAATATGGGCCACACCTCAGAACCTGTAATACAGCCATTCCATGAACACTGCCAGGAATGCTTGGATTATGCAGTCCTAAATTAAAACAAGACACAATGCCATACACGCAGAAATCTGGCATGGTGGACACCAGCCATAACCAAACCATGCAAGAGAATGAGGAAGCTACTACATGATAGAGCAAACATAAACAATGAAGTAATCACTGATCAGTAGTATGGCAATAAAATCTGTCCACACATGCAATCCACTAAGGCCAGCCACAAGTGGAATCTGTGAATCCTGAGGCAATGTTACACCTGCCCCAAGTACACAGGCAACCCCCAACTCCACCCAAGAAATACAAATATATGTGAGAGATGCAACCATCTATCCAAACTGGAGGCTGAGCTCCCTCAACTCAGTACTCCCAAAACAAGTCAGGAGGAGAAGTTAACCACACACACCACAAACACAGTCCCACATAGACCTATCACAACTGCAAACCAAACACATAAACACAGAAAAACATTCCCGGAGGCACAAATTACAAACACAGCACACCAACAGAGGCCTCTAAAGCAGACACCCAATCAAACAACCTCCAAACATAGCACATGCAACACATAGTACACAAAGCTGGTGTGCCAAACAGTCACAGGCCAGAAGGAGAAACAACATGCCTGATACAGTTGTAATAGGTGACTCCATAGTCAGACACACTGCTGTCCCGCACACCAGACTGAACAAGGGAAAGGGTACAGTAAGCTGCCTGTAGGCTGCCACAATATGCCACATAACAGAAGTATGCAGGTCACTCCAAAGCAAGTAGAAATATGATGCAGTCATAGTCCATGCTGGTGTGAATGACCTGAGATGTACTGCCCTAGACTACATGAAAAGAGACATAGATGAGCTATCTGATTATGTAGTCCAGGCCGGTATGACACTCACCGTTTGCAGCATCCTACCCTTACCAAGAATAATGCCACAGTACAAACACGGAATGATCAGTCATAGCAAGTGGCACACTTACTGGTGTCATTCCAAGGGGATCCAATGTCTGTCTGCTTGGGATGTCATGCTTGACAAGCCACGCAGCTGTTCTTGGGATGGCCTGCACCTGTTACCCTTGGGCATCTGAATATTGGATAAGGCCTTTGCCACCTCCATAGAGCCTTTTGTAGGCAAGGCTGAAAAGACTGACCCACCACCCTAGAAAACATAAGTGGGAAGAAACATAAGGGAAATGCTGACCAATGCCAGATGTGTACACCCCAATATGCATGCTCCCAAGGCCATCCCCAGTATAGAGAACATCGATGTCTGTGCAGTGACAGAAACCTGCTGCAAGCCTCCTGACAGCACACCAGCACTACCAGGTTATACCACGTATCATGTGTCATGGCCCCAAAACCTGGAACAAAACATAAAAGGAGGGTGAGTATCCATAGTCAGCACAGACACCCATACGTCCAGGTAACTGACAATGCACAAGGCATTGGAGTCCACCCATGTGCAACTAACTGTAGGCAAAACTGCTGTACAGTCTGTAGCATGCTACAGACCGCACTCTCACACACAGTAACCCCACCCAGCTGTCCTGAAGACACTGGACAGTATGAATGTCCCACCAAATACCAAACAAGGTACCACAAATTACCACATAGGTGGTAAACCATTATGTATGGAAGGAGTAACCAGGGACCTAGGGACACAAGTGGACAGTAACCTGTTATGTGACACCCACATTGCCAATGTGGCTAGGAAGACTGTCTACATTTGACACCATATCAGGAAAGGATTCACATCTACGTCAACAGAGGTCATTGTGCCCCTATACTTTTCTCTAATCACACCCATAATCTAGTACAATGCCTCATATGGGATGTACCTTACCTGACACCTGCAGCAGTTAGAAAGACCTCAAAGGTACCTCACCAAGAGGATAAAGGGTCTCAAATATATTCATATGCTGCCTGGCTGTAGACACCCCAGCTGAATGCAGTCACATACTGCCTACACAGAGGCATTGCATGCCTGTTGTAGGAGGCCATGGCCAACACAGGAGTAATGGACATGCTCCACCCCAGAAAACTCAAATCCATCGGAGCTGTGAGGGTGAGAGATGTCAACCTCAACAAATAATGAAATAGGATGTGCTGGTGGGACAGATACATAATCCAGAGGCTCCCCACACCCTGGACCAGAATCCCACTCCATGTTAGGCAGAGCCCCTCACTGACACTCTTCAACAGGAATCTTGCCAAGTGGATGGATGATTGTAGAGTTACACTGGGGGTCTTCACTGTGTCATGTCCAGACAGAGGCACAGCAAAGCAAATCATAAATGGCCATAATATTCACATAGCAAGGGGTGGCAAAGCCACACACACTCTGGCTAGGCTAACAAATGCCCTAGGGTGGATAGCCTAGTATGAACCTATGAACCTATGAAGATACAAATTGTACAGGACACTAAGGATAATCCCAAGGCTTTCACAACTGATGGTAGGAACCATGTTGGGAATTCACAGATATGCCCTGAATCACACAAATATCACAAACACACACACATATTGCCAACATACATCCTGACAGGTGCAGTGCAACCCCCGAATGCAGAATATCTATCCCAGCAGACTGCTGGAACCCTGACATTGCAGATGCTGAGGTAACAGCCAACATCTACAAAGCAAAACACACAGCAGCAATGGTATGAGATGGTGTCCTGGGCTTAGTGCAACATGGACTCCAAGATGAATGGAATGCCAAACCACACCACTGCTCAATGTCAGCCTTACCACAGAATATGTACCCAAAGAGCAGTGTACAACAACAGTGGTCCTTCTCAACAAAGGTGTTGCCTGAATGGATACTGAAAACTACTACCCCAGAATCCTGAGAAGCTCGGTTTGCACAGCTATGGAAAGGATCAGCATGTACCACAGACATAAAGATATTGGGGACCTACTGACACCGGACCCAACCCAGTGTGGCTTTCTCAAGTGCAGATCCTGCCCCTAAACATGTTTGACTCAATTGAAACAGTCATTAAGGTCATTGATGAGGGCAATGTGGTCCACACAGTGTAGCTGGACCTTGCAAAGGCTTCTATACAATACCCTATGTGTTCATTATAGATAAGCTCACCAGCTTAAATATAAACCCACATGTCAGTAGAGGGGTTGCAAACCAGACCAAGGACAGAACAGACATGGTCAGACATGCTGCAGCCATGTCAGACTACAAACCAGATATAACTGGCATCCCACAAGGCTTTGTCCTGGGATCTCCCTCGTCTGGTATATATGTCCCATAGGTACAGGCAAACATGGAAGGACTGTGTCCGAACATGTTTGCAGAGGACTACAAACTGCTCACCACATATGATCCACCAGCTGACACAAGCATCCCACAAAAGGGCCACATAGAAACAGACAACTGGTGCCATAGCCATGTCAGCAAGCTAATTGCAGAAACGTGTATAGTCAACCCCGTGGATATACAGTAAGTGCCCACCAATTACCACATAGGTGTTAACCCATTATGTAGTTAACATGTAATGAGAGACCTGGGGACACAAGGTGATAGATATCCTGCATTGGACAAACATGTGCTGTAGTGTTTACAGAAACATACCATATACCCACCTAATCATGAAGGTTGTCAGATCTAGATAAGGGGAGGTCATTGTGGCTCTGCAGTCATCCTTCATCAGCGGTACAATTGACTACAATAGCCCCTGTGGGATGTACCTCAGCAGACACCTCCATCAACCGTAAAGTCCCCAACAATACCTCATCAGGAGTATCAAAGAGCTTGCACAGATGCCATGTGTTGCCTGTGTTGCTGGCATCAATAAACATGCTGCACCTTGTACAATCTGAATGGCAGTGAGCTATGCACATGAGAGACCTGAACCCCAGCACTGACTTACATAGGACAAGCTGTACTGCGTGATCCATAACACAGAAGCCACCCCCACCCATGAGTGAACCCCCAGTACAGGCTACCCATAGAGTCACTTATCAATCTTCCTCAATAGGAATCTTGATATGTGGATGGGAGATGGTAGATTTATCCTGGGTATCACTGTCATGTCACAGGTAGACAGAGGCACAGTATACTAACCATGACATATGTCATGGCAAACTCCACTTACAATGTGTGTTGAAGGACAAACACACTCTCCAACTAGCATTAGACATGGACTAGGGCACATCGCTAGTGTTTGCAAATGTACACCTATGTTGTGGAATACACTACCAATGTTGGACAAGCCTGGTTTAAGTAGTTCATATCTGAACAGAATGCAACATGGTCAGGTGTACACAACTGGCCCCTAACCAGGCTGTTGTGCCCACTATCGAAATGTAAAGCAGTGATAGCACTAAAGCCCAGGATACTGTCCACCACAGTCAAAGTACTACCAGTACACTATACAGTACTACAGTGTTAGGTCAGTGTGAAAGGATGTTGACAACTGTATGCAAAGTATCCCATGCAAACACTGCAGGCACAGTATAATCCTGTTGTGTTCACACACAAAGCAGTTGTACAGTAACTACACAACATGACACACAACACACAACCATAAACGGGTGATATTTGTTGAAGTTCACACTCATCCACAAATGTGGTGGGCTGCAGAGTCCAACATATGGAATGCTCACCCTGGGCATGCTCACACACTTTGATAAATGAGACATATGTCAGACAACATGCCATGGGAAGGCTGAACTGGGCATGCTCACACACTTAGGCCAAATCTCGGTTTAGCAGTTGGACACACATATCTGGTATTTTTATGTGTTATTCCAGGAACCAACCACATTACAGCAGTCTGCCCAGTGCACACAGTTAAATAACTACAGAGACATACGTGATATAGTGGATCCCTCCCATATGCAAACATCTTCCACAGATGCACAAGTTGTTCATACAAACAGGGAATGCTATGGCAATAAAGATGTGCAAACAGTCTATCAGCAACAAATAATGTGCATTTGACAATTAAACATATGGGTGTAGAGGTCAACACTAGGCTGTTTGCCCTAGGGAATTACAGCTTAGCCAGAGTGTGCTTGGTGTCTGCCTCCCCACAGGATGCACATTCCCCTTTCTAAACACACCCTATAAGTACAGCAGGAGAAAGGAAACTTCCCAGTAATGCGAATAGCGCGCTCTGCTAATGCGTCTGTCTCAAGTGTCATAACATAGTCAGATAGGGGTTTTAAATCCTGCAAATGCTCAGTGTGTGTGTGTGTGAGTGGGGTTGGTGTGTGTGTAAGTCTGTGGGAGAGAAATGCCCCTTTTGGCAACTAGGAAAACACACTACAGGATGCACATTCCCTTTCTAAACACCGATGATGTCAGCACCCTATAAGTACAGCAGGAGAAAAGAAACCTCCCAGTAATGCGAATAGTGCGCTCTACTAATGTGTCCTTCTCAAGTGTCATAACATAGTTAGGTAGGGGTTTGAATCCTGCGAATGGCAAGTGTGTGTGTTTGTCTGAGGGGGGTTAGTGTGTGTGAGGGAAATGTCCCTTTTGGCAACTAGGTGAACAGACTACAGGATGCACATTCCCTTTCTAAACACTGATGATGTCAGCACCCTATAAGTACAGCAGGAGAAAAGAAACCTCCCAGTAATGCGAATAGCGCGCTCTGCTAATGCGTCCATCTCAAGTGTCATAACATAGTTAGGTAGGGGTTTGAATCCAGCGAATGGCAAGTGTGTGTGTTTGTCTGAGGGGGGTTAGTGTGTGTGAGGGAAATGTCCCTTTTGGCAACTAGGTGAACAGACTACAGGATGCACATTCCCTTTCTAAACACTGATGATGTCAGCACTCTATAAGTATAGCAGGAGAAGGGAAAACTCCCAGTAATGCGAATAGCGTGCTCTGCTAATGCATCCGTCTCAAGTGTCATAACATAGTCAGATAGGGGTTTGAATCCTGCAACTGGCAAGTGTGTGTTTTTGGCTGAGGGGGGTTAGTGTGTGTGAGGACAATGTCCCTTTTGGCAACTAGGTGAACAGACTACAGGATGCTCATTCCCCTTTCTAAACAATGATGATGTCAGCACTCTATAAGTATAGCAGGAGAAGGGAAACCTCCAAGTAATGCGAATAGCGCGCTCCGCTAATGTGTCCGTCTCAAGTGTCATAACATAGTTAGGTAGGGGTTTGAATCCTGCGAATGGCAAGTGTGTGTGTTTGTCTGAGGGGGGTTAGTGTGTGTGAGGGAAATGTCCCTTTTGGCAACTAGGTGAACAGACTACAGGATGCACATTCCCCTTTCTAAACACTGATGATGTCAGCACTCTATAAGTATAGCAGGAGAAGGAAAACCTCCCAGTAATGCGAATAGCATGCTCCGCTAATGCGTCCGTCTCAAATGTCATAGCATCGTTAGGTAGGGGTTTGAATCCTGCAAATGGCAAGTGTGTGTGTTTGTCTGAGGGGGTTCGTGTGTGTGAGAGAAATGTCCCTTTTGGCAACTAGGTGAACAGACTACAGGATGCACATTCCCCTTTCTAAACACTGTTCAGCTGAAGGCCATGGCTCTGGAACAAGTTGTCTGTTGCTATGATGCCCCTTTGGAAGATGCTTGTGTCAGCTGGAGAGTCGATTATGGTGGCCAGTTTGCAGTCATCTGCATATTTGGACAGCCACAGTCCGTCCGTGTTGGCCTGTACCTCCAATAAATATATGCCAAACAAGAGAGGTCCCAGGACTGAGCCTTGTGGGACACAACTCGTAACTGGTGTGGGGTCTGGCATGGCTCCAGCAATGCTAACCATGTGGGTTCTGTCCTTGAGCCACTGTGCAATCCATCTAGTGACATAGGGGCTTATATTTAAGCTGGTGAGCTTCTCTAGAATGCCCAAGTGGGGTATTGTTGTGAAGGCTTTTGCAAGGTCCAGGTAGGCTGTGTGAACCACCTTCCCTCGTCAATGGCCTTGGTGACTGTTTCAAAGAAATCAACCGGGTTAAACCTGGTAGTGCTGGTGTGCTCTCAGTAGCCCTGAACCAGGCATCTGTTACTGCACAGATATCGATGTTTTCCATGCCAAGGAGTGTTTTGGGTGCATGCATCTGGAGGTTTAGACTTCTGGCGTTGGGTAGCATTGCTCTTAGTTTCTTATCCCTTGTGATACCTATGAAGGTGGGTTTGTCATTTGAGCCCTGCCTAACATAGGCACTATGGGGTAGCAAGAGCCTTTGCCAATATCTGAAAGCCCAGGGGTGACAGGTGCAGGCCGTCCCTAGCAAAGCAGGTAGTTCAACAGAAGATGAATGTGTGAAGGTGTAGTGCCTGTGATTAGTTAGCAGTAGCATATATGACTGCTCACGTGGACACATGCCAGGTAAGTCATATGCACTGTGTCACAGGCAATGTACATGTGAACAGGACAAACAGTAACATCCTGTCAAGTGGGACATGGACATACATATAGTAGGCTATGCAGATGGCACTAGGAGTCCACAGAAGCTCTATAACTATGCATTGCAGGTGTGATCAGTATTCCAGGGTAATTGCAAGCAAACATGCATGCAAACAAAGCTACAGTAAACAGGGCTGCATGTAGTCCATTGTACAACAAACAAGCTGTACCAGTTCCAGTAGGTAACACTGCAAATATGCAGGCACTATGCACATGTACATGGAAATACACAGGTCAGATGGCTAGGGTCCAGTCTCAGTGCACACAAGTGTACAGACCATGTACTGTCAGGATGTACAATAACTGGATAGAAACCCATGAGCTCATACCTGCAGTAATACACATGTCAAATAACAGACACTGAGCCTTCACTCAGTGGTTCCATACTTAGTAGGATGTATGCTACTGGCCTGCCACCACAGTATCCCTGACATATATGGGGACTCTCCCTCCTGTGACAGTTAGTTATGTGTGTTGGGGCTGTCTAGCATGGTATGAGATGTGAGCATGCAGTGCTAGGGTGCTCCTGTGTGTCCTGTACCAGTCGTGTAGTACTGCACACATATCAACATCCTCAAACATCTGCATTGCAGAGTCTAGTGTGGGCAACATGCCACTTGCAATTTACATGTCCATCATTGTGTATTACTACATTCATTATCCTATCCCCTGTGCTACCTATGTATGTAGCCTTCTGTTGACATCATTACCACCAGTATGCCAACATGTGCAGATGATACACTATGGTACTTACCATGGGTGTAGACAACAGGACATGACAATCACACACTTACTGCATCAGGCATGCTGTGATATACCCACAATGAATTCAGCACACAGTACTGTTAACAACATGATACTATTACTACACATCTATGTGGTCACCCTGTGCATCAGCAACATGTTAACCTGTACCTGCACAGTTGTTACAGATTGCAGGAGGTGGCACAGTTTCATCATATGCACAGGGTGTGAACTTGGTATGCCTGAGTCAGCCACTGATACCACCAATTGACATGTATGTGTATGTGTGTTGGTGAGGGACAGCAGTAGAAGGTGGGGCAATGTTGATGCAGTGTGTGCATGCGGTAGCCCTAGGTGTTGTCAATTCGCATGTGTGTATGGATGCACACAGTTCCACTTCATGGCTGCCATATACTGGTGTTTGTGGACAGCCACAGACTGTACCTGCCAGGTCATACAGATCAGTGTCTCTGGCCACGGACATGGTACCTGTGCCTTGCAGGGGTGCTACGGACCATATCCAGTACCAACCCAGACTGGGTACTGTCATCAGAAGCAGGTGTTCATTGACTGGACACAGATCCCTGTCGGGCCTGGCCAGAGCCACGTGCATGTGGTCTCCTGGGGTGGTCTGATGACAGCACAGACCCAGCATTGCTGGGGCTGCTGCTGGCACTACGGGGGCGGCTGCGGCCCTGTTGTCGTCCGCGATGACTGCCAGCTGCTGCTGTTGCTGGCATACGGCCACGTCGATGCCTCAACCGCCCACCATCGCCTTGGCTCATGGACATGTAGTTGTGGAACCGGTCTAATATGTCCCCACAACGTCTGTCTATGACATCGGTGAAATCACGGATGGCAGCCGCAATGTCACGCATACTGTCAGTCATGGCTGTGCGACATGCTGTCAGCTCCCTCAGACCCTGTCTGGTGTACCGTTCCATACGTGACTGTGCCTGCATGACAGTCCGAAACATAGCTGAGGTTGTAAGACCTCTGTGGGCATGTCTGACAGGGGCAGTACGCCCATGGATGCTCCCACGAGAACCCCTGGACATCTGTCTGTGTGGTACCATCTCTGGGCCATGCCCATGGCTGCTGTGTGGGGGAGGCATGTGCCACAGATACCACATTACCCTGGTCAATGCCCACTGTATGCTGTCCATCACCTAGGGACATTGGTGACAAAGGGTGTATTGGCAGGATAACTGTGCGCATTGATGGGGTCGACAGCTGTGTACTGTCAATCGGCTGACCAATGGCGGACCCTGGCATACCTTCCTGTGCCATTACACAGATGTCATCATTATCAGTACCCACGGCACCTGACTCAGGTTCCCTGCTACATGACACCAGAGCAGCAACAGAACCTGTGGGAGGGAAACAGGAAACACAGTTTACAATGTCTACACATTACCAGCAATGCACACATGCACAGGTGCACACATACACACATGCACACATGCACACATGCACAGGTGCACACATGCACACATGCACACATGCACAGGTGCACAGGTGCACACATGCACACATGCACAGGTGCACACATGCACACATGCACAGGTGCACACATGCACACATGCACAGGTGCGCACATGCACAGGTGCACACATGCACACATGCACACATGCACAGGTGCACACATGCACACATGCACACATGCACAGGTGCACAGGTGCACACATGCACACATGCACAGGTGCACACATGCACACATGCACACATGCACAGGTGCACACATGCACACATGCACACAGTTTCACACAATTGTACAGTACTCAGTATGCGTGATATCAACACACAGACACAGACACACCTACATGCATACAAAGAGCACTACTAAGTGAGCCAAATAGTACTATTACTATCAACACTATTACAGGAATTGTTAATACACACTCACCAACATGGATAGGCTGCATTGCTGTTATACCAGAGGGTCCTGCAGACGTGAAGAAACTAATGTCAGTGGGCACAACTGTGCCATTGTTACTGAGTATGATACAGGTCAGTAGTACAACAGTCGCCTTTCACAGGTCAGCTGCTAATATTGAGGATATCACACTTGCACATTAAATACTATGGTGACAGCTACAAACCAAGGACACACCTCACACATGCATTAACTACCAGTGTACACAACAGTCAACTATACATATGGCATATTACCTGCACGTTCACTGTCTTGCTGCTGTGTGGCTCCAGCCTCCATCATAATGCATGTCTGCTGCTGTTGTTGTTGCTGGCGGACTGGAGCCACTACACTCATGAGTAGTCCCTCCAGTCTGGTGAGTGGGGGATGTGTAGCCACCCCACCACCTGTGGCGACCTGTTGCCTGTGGATATCTGACGCATGCTGACGGACATGTCTGATTAAATCACTGCAGTGATGTCGTACCTGCTCATATGTCCTATTATGCGTGCCTATGTCATTTACCCGACGGACAAGGTCTTGCCACAGTGCAGCCCTCTCCTGCTGATTCTGGCTGGTGTGGGAAAAGAGTATTGCATAATCCCGCACCAGGCTCTGCTGTATCTCCTCATCCTCAGCTGTGGAGTAGGTGGGATTCCGCGGGTGGGCCATGTACCTGAGAAAGAAAATAACCTGGTATCAGCAATATATGTCAGCAGAATTTGGCACACATACTACACATGCTACTCGACTGTTATGATACAACATATCTCACATATGTAGCATCTGTCTGTCTATTGGTGGATACACATGTAGATAGCCAGGTATCAGTGCTCAGCCAGCAATTGTGCAATAGTACCTGGCAGACTCCATACGACATACTACCAAACCCCAGCAGTCAGAACACTGATTCAGGTCAAGAGCACCTCCTCACTCTGGGGGTTTGTATCTAGGTACTGTATGGCCTACATCGTCAACTACTGTGAGCTGACCACACACTGATTGCCCTGGATATACATATCCAACCTCCACCACCAGCACAGACGACTATAGTGCATAACATTACAGATACAAACTTTACACTTTGTAACAGTGATATGGTATCCTTTCAGCCCACTGGGCCAGTGACAGATACAACCCACAATGCTGACCCCTACACAATTACTTTCTACAGACATCTCCGAGAATGCATGGATCATGCAATCCCATATATGACCAAGACACTCTCCACAAAGGGACAGCATCCTGTCTGGTGGACCCCAGCTATAGACAGATTGTATTACAGAAGATGGAAGCTACTGCAAGACAGAGCATAATTCCATAAAGGGAGGGCATGTCTGAGCAGCACTAGTAAGGATCTATTTTCCATCATACAAAATACATGGGCAACTTTGAGAGGGAAATCAAGAGTGACACTACAGATAACCAGAAGGCCTTCTTCAGTTATGCTAGCAACCTGGTCAGGAGCCATCCTCTATGCCCATAGGTAGTACACAACAACAAATATTTCACTGACACCACAGATATCGACAATATTGTGGCAGACAGGTTCAGTGCAGGTGTCACCCCGCCCTCTCCCCCGAAATAAGGCATAGTTATCCCAGCTGACTGTAACCTCCCTGTCATCACAGATGTCCAGGTGAGAGCCACCCGCAGGACAGCAGAATACACAACATGGATGGGACCTGATGGTATCCCCAGTTGCATACTACATAAACTCTGACAGGAGCTAAACACACATATAGAAGTGCTATGTAACACTAGCCTGACTACAGGATATGTACCTGTACACTGGCACATATACATATGTCCGTATACATATACACATATATATATTGATGTACATATATTGCTATATATTGCTATAGATGTGGAGGGGGGGCACAGAGGGGGTGTGAGTGACAGAGGGGGTGGGACAGGCTGTGTTGCAGGTCATCATATACAGTCATACCTGTAGGTAGTCAGATCAGTCTGTCTATGTATATGTATCTACATATATCTATATCTGTATGTGTGCATTACATAGATATGTTTGTACAATATTCTATCTACATCTGTCTATGTATTCCTACATCTCTCTCTCTATGTATGTATACATATATGCATATCATATATATATATATATATATATATATATATATATATATATATATATACACATACATATGTTGACATACATACGTATCCATATGTTAGACAGGCATATCAACATATTTGTCTACCATACTGTATACACACACTAACATACTGCTAAACATACATAACTGTGAAACCTACTTTGTACATGGCACTACAACCTACAATCAAACAACATTGATATGTGCACATAGATGCTCTCACATACAAATGTATGTACAGCCTTCACTGATAGTTGCTGTATGTCCCCTGCCCTTTACACATCTTCATATACATATGGATACAGACCAATGACACATATGGAGGGTTCACAGTATGTAGACCTTTATAGTATTACTTTACATTACCTGTGTTTGTCACAGCTGCTTGTGTTGCTGTCTGGTTCTCTGTCCTGCTGCTCCACTTCCCAGTTGTCAGCTTTCAGGTAGCTGTTGCTGAACAATTTGTTTCTGTCTGTACCTAATTGCAGTTTTCTCTGTCTCTGTCTCTGTCTCTGTCTCTCTCTCTCTCTCTCTGTCTGTCTCTCACGTCCTTCTCAGGGTGCAATGGAAGTATTGCATGTGTGGACATGGAGTACAGCATACTTTTGTAGGTATCTGCATATGCCCATGTGATGGCCTCTGCATCAATTGTTAGCCAGCATTTGTTAATTGCATGCAGCCAGTTGTGTACTGATTGCAGTTCTCACTGTGATTTCAGAACAGTGCTATAAAAAGGTATGTGAGATAGGCGTAGCCCTTTCAGATTTTAAGGGCAGGGACCATGCTGTTATGCTGTGGACAATGTTCTGTGAGTGTAAAGGTTGGTATCTCTCTCATATTTCCAGGTGTGTTGTAGATTAACATTCCTCCATTCATTTCTCCAGTTTCCTGTACTAACTGTGTATGTACACTGACACCTACAACTACTACTACTGTTAATGTGTGTGTGTGTGTGTGCTTTCCTTTCACTTTTGCTTGCACTTTGTTGCTAAGGCTTCAATAGTTGCCCTTTACAGTCACTACTTGTATGCCTGCTAGGTGTCTCGACTGTAGTGTGCTGCTGTAGCTTTCCTATTTTCCATGTACATTCACACCTTGGAATGCTTGCTATATCTGCTAGGGTGTTACAGCATGCAGTGTGGTCTGGCCATGGTGTGGGCCTTGACATCTATTAGGGTATTTGAGTATGCTGCTGAGCAGGCCCCAGAGACTTTCAGGTTCATCTGTTATGTGCCTCATGGAATGGTACATATCAGTGGGGTACACCCATTAAAATGTCTGGTATGCTGCAGTTGTGACTGTGGGTTAGCATGAGCATATGTATTACTACACTTTTTCTGCCATGCAAGTGGTGAATACTTTCAGGACTCCATAGTTACCATTGCATGTGTTACACCTTTCTGCCTACTGTTTGTACATTTCACATGGGGTCTGTGGGGCATCCCTGTAAGTCATTCACTGTTGCTATGTCTAGGCTCTTAACTATTCAAATATGGTGGTGTCGGACCCGTCATGTGTACAGATATTTGCAGGTTGTCCACATTTCTGCCTCATATTTTGGTCAATATCTCATGCACACCTTTTTCTGGCAAGTCACTCTGGGCTCAAGTCAGAATATGGTGACAAACATTCAAGTTCCAGACTGCATACCCTTCCAAACATCCCACAAAGTGCAGACCCTGTTACTTTCTGAACTGTCTGCGTTTGTTGTAACATTATTTGTAATGTGTCCCTGGTTTAGGGCCTTTGCTCCACATATTTTATTACTTGGTCCAGATGTGTTCCTGTAAGAGGTTGTGGGGTATGGGCAGTGCTTATCCTGCTGTGAGTATGTGTGTGTGTCTTGCAAGGTGCTATAGTGACATTATTACCTACTAGCTTCCAACTAGCATGGCTGTTTCTGTTCACACACTACTATTATGGAAATCCAGTAGTTTTGATAGTAATTCTAAATGTCATGCTTTGTGTACTACACATCTATATTCCCTTTACATTCATTCCTACTATTACATGATATATTTACTTTAGCACAATGTTCTTGTATAAGAGTCATGGCTTAGTGGTAAGTCATGCAGACTACAGTTGCCAAGGTCCTGGGTTCGGGACTCACAGTGGGATTTTATTTTGCTTTTGAACTGAGTACAGGACCTGTCAATCAAAGTGACTAAGGCACTTTTAAGCAGTTGTAACCGGGTTAGCGCTGGTTTGCGGAGCTCACGCATGCGCACTGGTGGTTAGCTCCGCACACAAGACACACACCGATTACAACCACTTAAACGTGCTTACTCTTGCGCACACCAGCTATTTTCTTTGAAAGAAAAGAAAATGGGGAGACAGGAAAGTGGTGAAAAAGGGTCACAAAGAGGGTAAGACAGTAGGGAAACAAGCTTGGGATGTGCAGGAGGGATGTAGGTAAGGCCCATAGCTGCCCATTTCTTCATCAGCAACAGCTGTGCATATGTATGTAATTTGGTGTGACATTTGAAACCTTCCACCCCTGAGAGAGGTGTCAGGACAACAATAATACTTGTTGTACAGCCAATTGTAATTGATAGGTTCCATGTCCAGTAGACATGTGTGCGGAATGGGCAGCTATGTATGGGGCATAATTTTTTTGTGGGTACAGAGTGCCCTTTTTTTTTTCAGGTGAGAGTGGTATGTCAGGTGAAGGTAGGCGGTACAGCTGGGGAGGTAGGTTGGGTAGGTAAACAGACAAGACAAACAAGACGCATACAGGGGTGGTGTATGACACGTGTGGGGGGGTTATACAATAGACGGGGACAGAGGTTTGGATATCCAGAGCCCATGATCCCACAGATGGCAGCAGTGGAACTGATATCCCCACCCATGGGCAGTTGCCACTGTTCCTTCACTGCCCAGGATGGGGCTGTGCTGGGGGCTGTGTAGGCGGGGCAACAGGCATGCCCGTTAGTTGCACCACCCGTGCCTCGAGCTGGCGTAGGGGCTCAAGGACAGAGTCCCGAATCTCCCTACGCACCACAGTCCGGATGCTACGGAGGGTGAGTGGTGGATCTCCTCTGGCCACACTTGCAGAGGGGGGGGCGAGCCCCATCCCCTGTAGCGCTTCCACCCGCAGGTGGCACAGGGCCACCGGAGGAGGGTCCAGACTCGGCACTAGTGCCAGGTGCACTCGCCAGCTGAGGTGGGAGAGGTGGGTCCGCTGGAACCCGCCTTCCCTGTCATACTATGTTTTGCATTATGTCATGACAGTTTGGGTTAGTGACATATAATACCATTCACAATTAGTTGTAACAGCATGCATTAGTATTCCCATTAACCAAACACCCAGATATTCACACCATTGAACAGCGTGCATAACACATACATAATTTGAACAGAAATACACAGTCCAACAGCATGCAGGGTTAATTGATGGCAACAGGCCATCAGGTGTGGATGTATGAACAGGGCAGATGCATCAACAGACATGCAAATATATATGACCCAACAGGACAAACGTCCAGGGGTGTTAATTGTGATTGCACATACCATTTTCACATGGAATGGGTTATATGTGGTTATAGGGTGGGGTGAAGAAAGTAATATTAACACCTTCGAATAACAATACATATGCTGTACATTTCTAATAGCTACAGTTATATACACACGACTGTTCTAACTACAGTTTCCTATATGATAACTATTTCAACTTGGTGATAGGACTGTTAATGCAACATCAATATACATTTTATGGTTCTCCATACACATTCATATCTAGCTTTGTTCAGCTACATCAGGGCTACATTTGCTTTATATAGCTGTAGACAAGTGTGGATGTTTGGTATATCAGACAAACATCCTATCTGCATATTGCAGACTGAGAGCAACATATCCTGATTTTGGGATACACATTCCAGATGCAGCAACACTTTGAACAGATTTTGCTGTTAGGTTTTGAATCTCACATGCATTTCATTCTGTCTTGACTGCAGTATACTTTATTCAGGGGTTATTACTACTGTATTGCTGGATTCATGGCACTTTCTCACACTCTCACACTTGCTTTCATTTTACTATTCAGGATGGTACTACTAGGCTTTATTGACATGTTTTAACAGTAGTTATTACAATCCTTTCCAGCAGTCTCACTTCTGTCATGTTTCAGTATTTCCACAGGGATATATTTCACACATGTGATTTCATCATCTTCTGCAGCTATACTTTTCAGCCTGCTGCAGGTTGTGTACTATTTTCTTACAGGCAGGGCATTTTTATTTCAGAATATATGTCGGACAGTTTCATGTTTAGGTTAAACTTACAGGCTGAAAACTCTTGTAATCAAGCAATACTTGCATACACTTTCACACTGTTACTTGCAGATTTTATTCCTTACTGACTACACTGCACTCTTTTGCTGACTGTCATACTTTTATATTTCTTTACAGTTACTGGTAGTGGATTACTGACCTGCATGGGGGCGCAACCGCACCAGCCTATCGCCATAGGCTCTGTGGTTCGCAGAACGGACACCTGCAGCTGTAATATAAATGAAGTAATATTGGAATACACATCTCCATAATATCAGCTAGTTTAATTTTTTACATACATAATTAAATGTTACTTACTCAGTAGTGGGGCGTTGGGTGTTTGCCGGGCCTCCTGGATCCAAAGGTTCAGTTGGTCCTGCTTGTGTCTCTTCAGGTTCGCATGGTGGTGACGGACCTGCTCACCAGTCCTTGGAATCCCTGTGGCACTGGTGAGATCATGAGCCAACCGGTCCCACGCCTCAGCCCTGTATGCTCCCCAGAGGACCTGGCCCTGCATGAGTTGGGCCTCATGATTGTGGACTAGGAGCCAGGCCATGTATCTGGAGTCCTCAACACCCCACCTCTGTGCTCGAAAGCGACTACCCTCTCCTACTCCTGACATTCTGCCTGCAGGTCTGTTCTACAATCGTTTATGCTGTGTATTCCCGCCTATGGGGCTTATATAGTCCGTTTTTCCCGCACATATCTGTGATTGGCCATTTTGGAATTGTATCAACTTCAGTAAACCTGCATTGTCATGCTCTAGTTTGTATTCATTCCTATATATTAGCTATTATTGCATTTACAGGTACTGCTGTCGTGGCTTAGTGGTTCTGTACCTTGACTATGGTGTATAGTATCCTGGGTTCGAACCTGGCCACTGCTTTTTATGACTGTCTAGACATGCTGAGGGGTGTGTCTGTGTAAAGGCAGTTTTGATACGGCTTGCTCAACGTTGCCCATCAGTTAGCTTGTTTGCGCGGTGCGCAGCTCCGCGCAAACGGGGTACGCTGCTTTAAGCCGCATTTGGCTATCAGCACGCATATTACGCTCAGCTCAGTTAGGGGCACATAGATTTAGCATGTTAAACCACTGGTCAGCTACGGGCACTCATTTTGCACCAGTTAAACCACTGCTCATCTACGGGCAGATGCACTCACCCTGTTAAACTGTAGCTCATCTATGGGCACATCTGGCATTTTTTATTCTTTTGTTACCTCACATTTCTTCAATATAAATGGTCAATTTCATTACATTTTACATATATTGACGTTTTATGTGTACATATTTGTCAGGGAGTTGTTTCCTGCTTATTTTGAAAAAAAAAATATTGGTGTTGTGGGGGCTCAAACCATGAATGCCTGCTCTTCAGCCAACATCTCTACCACTACGCTATTGCTTCCTGGCTTATTTTGCATATTTAGTTCTTATATGCTTTCCCACTGACTGCTAACTGTAGCTGCGCTACGGGCACACCAGCAAAGCGCGCACTCACGGTTAAACATCTTTACAATTTAAAAAAATATATAACATGTTCATTTATATATCTTTTATGTTTATAGTCTGTGGGGGCATGTGTTGTGTTGTGTTTATTCACATTTCCGTGGACTCTGTTGTGGGTGTTTACTGTGGGCACTTTTACACTTCTGGGGGCGTGTCCGCTTGCAGGGCTCAGCCTTCGGACACGCCCCCTACTGTCTTACACGGACCGTGTTAGACTTAGGTGTGATTCAGCATGCTCTCATGAATATGCAAAGCATGCTGACATCACTCCGTTTAACTGCAGCCTCCGTGTAAGAGTTATAACTCTTACACGGAGGCTTCGTGAATCCTGGGGAACGTGACATAACTCAAGGAAAAATATAAGAACAGTATTAAAAAGATAGCGTAATATCTGCCAGTTTTAATGAACTGTACTGCAAATTTCTACCACACAAGGACATTTATTTTTGCTTCTGAAAAAGGGAGATGTAAGATCTGTGTCTTCTTTCTTTAAATTATTGGTGCTGCAAGTATGTTGGTCAGGTAGTGCAGTTTTTCTGTGTACTAAACAGCGCCAAAACTCACTTCTGATAAAACAGGATTCAGAAAATGGAGTGAAGGGGTAGGTCAAGTCAGTAAATTGGGGCATACCTCTAAATACAGGTACATCATGTGAAGGGGTAAATCAGGTCTGAAAATAGGGACATACCTCCAAACATAAGTACATTATGTGCAGGGGTAAATCAGGCCTGAAAATAGGAAAATTTCTCCAAAAATAGGTACATCATGTGCAGGGGTAAATGAGACCTGAAAATAGTGACATAACTCCAAAAATAGGTACATTACATGCAGGGGGAAATCAGGCCTGAAAATAGGAACATACCTCCAAAAACAGGTGCATCATGTGAGTGGGTAAATCAGTCCTGAAAAGAGGGACATACCTCCAAAAATAGGTACATCATGTGCAGGAGTAAATCAAGCCTGGAAATAAGGTCATGCTTCCAGAATTAGGTACATCACATACACGGGTAAATAAAGTCTGAAAATAAGGACATACCTCCAAAAATAGGTACATCATGTGAAGGGGAAAATCAGGCTTGAAAATAGGGGCATAACTCCAAAAATAGGTACATCATGTGCAGGGGTAAATCAGGCCTGAAAATAGGGACATACATCCAAAAATAGGTACATGATATGCACAGGGAAGTCAGGCCTGAAAATAGTGATGTACCTCCAAAAATAAGTACATCATGTGCAGGGGGAAATCAGGCCTGAAAACAGGGGCATACCTCCAAAAACAGGTACATCATGTGAAGGTGTAAATTAGGCCTGCAAATAGGGGCATACCTCCAAAAATAGGTACATCATTTGAAGGGAGAAATCAGGCCTGAAAATAGGAACATACCTCCAAAAATAGGTGCATCATGTGAAGGGGTAAATCAGTCCTGAAAAGAGGGACATACCTCTAAAAATAGGCACATCATGTGCATGGAGTAAATCAGGCCTGAAAATAGGGACATACCTCCAAAAATAAGTACATCATGTGCAGGGATAAATCAGGTCTGAAAATATGGGGCATACCTCCAAAAATAGGTACAGAGGGTGGCCTAATGGTTAAGGTGTTTGCCTTACAAACACAAGGTGCAGGGTTTGAGTCTCACAAGGGATAATTGGCTAGGCTTTAAATGGCTTGCAATGACAGTTAGCCTAGTACTAATCTATGAACCTATGAACCTAGGAGTAAATCAGGCCTGGAAATAGGGACATGCTTCCAAAAATAGGTACATCATGTGCATGGGTAAATAAAGTCTGAAAATAAGGACATATCTCCAAAAATAGGTACATCATGCGCAGGGGTAAATCAGGCCTGAAAATAGGGACATAACTCCAAAAATAGGTACATGATATGTACAGGGAAGTCAGGCCTGAAAATAGGGATGTACCTCCAAAAATAAGTCCATCATGTGCAGGGGGTAATCAGGCCTGAAAACAGGGACATACCTCCAAAAATAGGTACATCATTTGAAGGGGCAAATCAAGGCTGAAAATAGAGACATGCCTCTAAAAACAAGTATATCATGTGCAGGAGTAAATCAGGTCTGAAAATGGGGACATACCTCCAAAAATAGGTACATTATGCGCAGGGGTAAATCAGGCCTGAAAATAGGGACATACTGTCAAAAATAGACACATGGTGTGCAGGGGTAAACGGGGCCTGATAACAGGGACATAGCTCCAAAAATAGGCATATCATGTGCAGGGGTAAGCCAGGCCTGAAAATAGGGACATACCTCCAAAACTTGGCAAATGGTGTGCAGGGCTAAATCAGTCCTGAAAATAAGGACATAGCTCCAAAATAGGTACATCATGTGTAGGTGAAAATCAGTCCTAAAAATAGGGACATACCTCAAAAAATAGGTACATCATGTTCGGGGGGGGGGTCAGGCCTGAAAATAAGGACATACCTCCAAAAATAGGTACATCATGTACAGGAGTAAATCAGGCCTGGAAATAGGGGCATACTTGCAAAAATAGGTACATCATGTGCATGGGTAAATAAAGTCTGAAAATAAGGACATACCTCCAAAAATAGGTACATCATGTGAAGGGGTAAATCAGGCCTGAAAATAGGGACATACCTCTAAAAATAAGTACATCATGTGCAAGGGTAAAGCAGGGCTGAAAATAGGGGATAACTCCAAAAATAGGTACATTATGTGCAGGGGTAACTCAGCCCTGAAAATAGGGACATACCTCCAAAAATAGGTGCATCATATGCACGGCAAAATCAGGCCTGAAAACAGGGACATACTTCCATAAATAGGTGCATCATGTGAAGGTGTACATCAGGCATGAAAATAGGGGCATGCCTCCATAAATAGGTACATTATTTGAAGGGGTAAATCGGGGCTGAAAATAGGGACATGCCTCCAAAAATAAGTGCATCATTTGCAGGGATAAATCAGGGCTCAAAATTGGGACAGGCCTCCAAAAATAGGTACATCATGTGCAGGGGTAAATCAGGCCTGAAAATAGGGACATACCTCCAAAAATAGATGCATCATGTGCAGGGGGAAATCAGGCCTGAAAATAGGGACATACCCCCAAAATAGGTACATCATGTACAGGGGGGAATCAGGACAGAATCTAGGAACATTCCTCTAAATTAGGGACAACTGAGTGGTCTGATCAAATGGCATGGTCATGACATCCCCATTACAATCAACAAAGCACAGAGCAAATTGTTTTCAAATATTACAAATTTTCTTTCAAGCAAAAATTTTTTTTCTAAATATCTGCCACTCATCTTGTGAGACAAAGCAGTATAGTTAGCCACATACCCTTCATTCTCTATTCCATTGTCAATGTTTTTTAAACCTTTATTTCCTAACAAAAATGACAGCAATTTGTCAATATTGTTTTCACTGCTTGCAAAGCTTGATTTGCTATTTTCACTGTTTGCAAAGTAATTGTTGTTTCTTTTCACTATTTGCAAAGCATCTGTTTTGTTCTGTTTTCCTGCCAAGCAGTGTTTTAAATAATTGAATTGTTTTTGCTTTTTAAAACATTCTTTAGTGTTTCCTTGCTGTCTTCTGCTGTTTAAAACTTTAGTGTCTCACTACTGTTTTTCTGCTGTTTAAAGCATTGTTTTAGTGTTTCCCGCCTAAATTAGTGTAGCTAGTAACTGTAGCATACTCCAGATATAGGTTTGCTCTATCTGGATCTGTTTGTACTGGCTGAGGTTTTCTGAGCACATTTTCCAGGTCATCTTTAATTGGAAGGGGCCCTTCTGCACCCTTGTGAGAGAAGTGTGCTGATTTGATCCTGTCTGGTGAAGGGTGACTGGTCTAGGGCTTGGTGTAAGCACCCTCATTGGTTCTTTTGAGTTTTTTAAACTTTTTTAAAGTTTTTAGCTTCTGGTATTTAAGCCCCATGTTTGAGTGGGTTTCTGCTTGTTTGTACATTGCACAGCACCACTCACTACAGAGCAATTGTGTGCCATAGCTGGACAGATAATTTTGACATTTTTTCCCTTAGAAATGGCTATAGTACATTAGTGTAGTCCTCACCTTTAGTACATCTCCGGCCTAAGAAGTATTGCTAGTGAGCTGTGACCTATTAAACCACCAGTCAAAAACCCTGTCAGAAATACCATCTGCAGTTCACATCCTAGATCAATCTCGAAAGCACCCCCTTTGTAATAACAGTTCTTCAAACCTAGCATTATGGGCAGTTGGACTACCTTATTTCTCCTGCCAGCCTTGTTGACTTGGGTCACATGAGGCAGTGTAGCAAATGCCTCACGTACACTGACAATCCTCTAGTAATAAGTTACACTAGTACAGAATGCGAGAGCTGTAGCTACACCAAGAATCTGGAATCTATCTTCTCTCCCACTCAAAACAGTAACACTGAAGAGGTTGTCAACTCACCCACCACTGCTCATGCACATAGTACCACCACTCATATACATAGTATGAATCCAACACATAAATCAACATACGTAGAGGTTCTCTCAAAAAAACTTACCGAAACACCAGAGACCTCCAAAACAAAAGATTGCTACAACTAACACAGTTCCCACAGCACCCAAAACACATGGCAACACCAGTGTCTCACCTACCAAGCTCTTAAGGCATAACACTCAAAAAGCAAATGTTCTTGTCATTGGAGACTCCATAGTGTGACACACAGATGTCCCACTCACCACATTAGATAAGGAGAAAGTCACGGTCAGCTAACTTTCCAGTGCCAGGATTTTTCAGATCACACATGCACTCAAGTCTCTTGGCAACAAGTAACATGACTGTCATAGCTCATGTGGGGGTGAATGACCTGAGACATAACTCACTGGACTATATGAAGAGAGACATGATTGAGCTCTCCAAGTATGTGTCCCAGGCAGGTATGTCCCTAGCCTTGAGCAGCATATTACCTTCACCTAGAATGATGCCACAGTATAGAAAAAAAATATCATTTACAGTAATTGACTTAGTTTTTGGTGTCATTCAAATGGGATCCAGTTTCTGTCAGCCTGAGATGACATGGTCAACAAACCTCACTGCTTTGCCAGAGATGGTTTGCACCATTAGGCTTTCGGCTACTGTTTCCCTGTAGTGTCTTTTTAGGCAAGGTCTCAAAAACAAAATTGCTGACATAAAAACTGTGAGCCATAACAAAATAAGGCTTATGCTTCTAAACGCTAGGAGCTTAAACCAAAAACTGCACACCCTGGAAGCACTTCTATCACTAGAGGATGTAAATGTCTGTGCAGTCACAGAAAACTGGTTCAAGGCTACAGAGACTACCCTGGCTTTGCAAGGCTACAATGTCTTCCGCACGTTCAGACCTCAAAATGAATGTGTGAGAACCAAAGGCAGCAGTGTTTCTATCGGTATTTGAGATAAATTCATCTCCTGACTAGTTAGATTACTCCAAGTTCAGATTACTGTGGATAAGACCCCCATTCAATTCATAGCTAGTTATAGAACCCCCTCCATGGATCATGATGCACATGAAGCTTATTTAACCAAACTGGAGTCAGTATATTGTCAAACACTCTGGTTATGGGGAATTTAAATAATTCCACCATCAACTGGGAAAACTGCTCAAGTCCTAACTCACTAGCATAAAAGTTCCTTGACTTTGTTAACTCAAATGCCCTGGAAAAAATTGTTCAAAATACAACAAGAAGAGCAAACATACTAGATCTGGTCCTCACTAACATGATAAACAAATGCACCACTGCAACTGTCGGACCCTCATTAGTTAAATCTGACCACAAATCAGTCACCTTCAGACTGGCACTTACACCAGAACTCACAAAAGGTAAAGTCAGACTAAAAAACTTTCCCAAAGCAAAATATACTCTCCTAGGGGCAAGGTATAAATGCATTCTGATCCCCACCCCAAGCTGGAAGTGGTAACCACACCAAAGTTTACACTAAAGCCCTGTCGAATCACTTGTATAAGTGTATAGACTTGGCTGTTCCAGAGAGACCCCCCCACAATGGAAAAGCACCCTCCTCAGCCTCAACAGGAAAATAAGACAACATGTCAAATCTTCAAAGGGTAACTTTGAGAAAAACTTAGCAATCACAGCCAAGGATAACCATAAGGCCTTTTACAGTTAAGTACGTAGCCTAAAAGGTAGGACCCAAGTATGTGCCGAACTAGTGACTACCACTATCACACACACTAATCCCGTAGAGATAGCAAACCTGCTAGTGGACAGATATGGTGAAAATTTCACTCCCTTATCCACCTCCAAACTTATCACAAACCTTGCCCCTAACCCCCCACCCCACCCTACATATCCAAAGGTCAGGTCATTAAAGCCTTGCCTAAAGCAAAACACATAGCCTCTATGAGACCCGATGGCATCTTAGGCTATCTTCTAAACAAACTAAAACATGAACTAGCATCACCATTAAGTACCCTATTCAATCAAATCCTAACCACAGGCTTTGTTCCTGCAGAATGGAGAACAGCAACATTTATTTTCCTCCACAAAGATGGCTTAGCAACAGACCCAGGGAATTATTAACCCATAAGTCTGACCAGTCTCATGTGTAAAGCCATAGAACATATCATCATAGACCTCATAAATAAAGACATAGGTGACCTCCAAACCGTGGATACGACCCAATCTGGCTTCACCAAGGGCAGATCCTGCTTGTTAAACCTGGTGGATTTCTTCAAAACTGTGACCAAGGCCATTGGTGAGGGCAAATCTGTGCAAGCAGCATACTTCGACTTGGCAAAGGCCTTTGACACAATCCAACACTCAGGCATCACAGATAAACTTAGCAAACATGTGAGCCCTTTTATTGTAAGATGGATTGCCAACTGGCTCACAAACCGGTCACACACCATCAAAGTGGGTGGCTCCACATCAACAAGCAGACCTGTCACCAGTGAGGTGCCACAAGTGTCAATGCTGGGCCCCCTACTGTTTGATATATACTTCTCAAAAGTTCAGACCAAAACTAAGGGGCTGTGGCTGACCAAGTTTGCAGATGACTGCAACCTGCGTGCAATTATTGAATCCCCAAATGATGTCAGTATACTTCAGGGGGATCTTACGCAGATCAATAATTGGTGTCTTAGTCATGGTCTCAAACTGAATGCAAAGAAATACATCATCATTCCCTTTGGTAAAAACAATGTCCCTTCACAGTATCAAGTTAACAACAATACCCTATGTATCTATGAAGTGGCAAGAGATCTGAGATCACAAGTAGACTGTGACCTTAACTTTGACCACCATGTGTCTACTGTAGTAAGGAAGGCTTTCTACATAGCACACTTGATTAGCAAAGGCATCACCTCTAGAGCAAAGCAGGTTATAACACCTCTATACTCGTCACTAATCAGACCAATAATTGAGTATAATGCTCCCTTCCGCATGTACCATACAAAGCATCTGCAGCAATTGGAGAGACACTGGAGGTTTCTAACTAAGAAGATCAAGGAACTCCAGCATGTGCCTTACACAGACTAACTAAAGTCCCTGTCGCTATACTCGGCATCGAATAGACTTCTTAAGGTAGAATTATGCCTGGCTCACAGACCAATCTCCGGCCCAAGCCTAATGAATTTGCTGCACATCCAGAAATCAAACAAGATTATAGCTACCAATTCCAGGGACCTAAATATGGCCTGCAACTTAAATAGGTCGTGCTGGAGGGATAGATTTGTCTCCCAGCGACTGCCACATCTTTGGAATAGGCTGCTAATTCATGTGAAGCAGAGTACCTCTGTGACACTGTTCAAAAGGAACCTGGACAAGTGGATGGGGCACCATAAATTCTTACCAGGGATAGTGCCCACTACCCTCATGGACATGGCCAGTCATTACTAAATACAGTCATGGGTACTGACTAGAGTATCTATGTTATTACATTGGGATGAAATGGCTAGCCTTGAAATGACCACCGGGTCAATAGCCTAGTAACCTCCTAGCATCCTATGATGAACACTCTTCAATGTATTGGTTTATTATACATTTAAATACTTTGACAGCATGAAGCACAGACACCTAATCAACCCTTACTGTGCATGCTTGGTACAGATTTTTATGGATTAGACTACTGCAGCACTTAGTCATTATGGCACCCCTGGGCATGAAGTAAACTAGTTTAGTCTTTCAACAATGACAGAATCCATCCAGGGTAACTCTCACTTATGCACCACATCTTAAACCTTTCAGTTAGGAAATCATTTTGAATGACAAAAGATGGTTGATCACCATCCTGTCTAATGGCACTTTGTCAATTACTGTTGATCAGAACTTATATATGATGACGTATTGCTTCATAGTTGTAAGTGAACATGAAAAAGTAAAACATGGAATGAATATCACATTCCAGATTTAATATGTGGATTTTCTACACTATGATTCCAAAGGGGCAAGACCCCTTGTACGCCAATCTCAGAGTGGGAGAGCAAAGTACCACCATCTCCACAACTCACTTTTATATAACGCTTCAAGCTTATACAGTTGACATAATGGTTAAGGTCTTCACCTCCCATGCACAAGGTTCAATCCTGACCTCCAGCCAATACCTCTATAGAGATTGCGTGTTCTGCCTGTGTCTCTGTGAGGTTACTCCCACCTCCCAAAAACATTCTGAGTATTTCCACCTCAAACTCACCAAAGAATGGAGTTGTGGGAGGAGTACAGATTCTAGAAGGTGTCTGTCAGGGGAGGAATTCCATAAACTAACTGCTTTAGGCAACAATTGCATTGCACAGTATCCTGTAGATAACAGAACACAGATCACAGACTACATGCCATGTCAGGGCATGCTGCTCGTTGGTATAAAAAGTGGCTCTAGGTAATTTGATTTTTTGACTAATGTCGCCCAAAGTGGGCATGAATATTTGCTGGTGATAAGTGGATTGAAGATCCGGTCTACTCTGATCTATACCAAGGATCCATGCTAATGGTAGAAGGGCTCTAGGTGGCCCTATTGGCCAGTTTGTCCCTGCCATAAAGTCCAGCAGCCCTGGGTCAATACGCTACTGGCCAGCCAGTGTTCAGTTGCTTAGCCTGGGTTATCTGCTATAGCTGTGTTGAGCGAAAGCTGGACCTAAAACCAATCAACCTGACAAAGTTGAACTACACTCAATATAGGTTCACTGACAAGACAGCGCTTGGAAGTGGATGACATCATGATAAGGAAGGGGATGGATATCCTATGCATCCAGGAGACAAAATGGATGATGCAAAACCATTTGCCTTGGGATCCAGAGTCTACTACTCAGGGAAAAGACAGACTAGAAATAGTATGGGAACTGTGGTGAAGCTTCTGAAAACAGTGAAGGATATAATCAGAATGCATTTATTTATTTATTGGTTGATTGATTGATTGATTGACATTTGTTTACTGGGAAACTCCAACTGTAATTTTTTCCATTTTCAGCAAGGCCTGGAGAGAAAAACACCCAAGAAGTAGTGACAATCTCATGGCAACCCAACTCTAGTGTAAAAATAGGGTATTATTCATAATCTCAGCCTATGCCCCACAGTAGGGTTGTCATAGCAAAGAAAAGAGTGCATTCAGGCAGCAGTTGCAGGACATACTAGGTAAAGCATAACACCATGAGATGGTGTTGATAATGGGGGACCTGAATGCACATATTGAGACACAGAACATGATATGCGGCTTGGATCCACATGGGTGGGGCAACAGGAAAAAAGAACAAGTAGCCATTCTAGATTTTTCTCTGGCAAATGTCTTGATGGTGGCCACCACACAGTTTGGCTACAAGAATGGCCAACATGCAACTCAGGTAGACTTCCTCCTAGTAAGGAAAGTGCATTGGGGTAGAATCAGTGATTGCAAAGTCATCCCCACTGAAACAGTTGGCCCACAGCATAAACCACTGGTTGCCACAGTCATCTGCACACAGTGGTCAAACAATGCTCTAAGGTCAACAGAGACTAGGCTGGAGACCTGAAGATGGACAGAGAGAAAGCACAATAATTCAAGGCAATACTCAGGGCTGTAGCACCTCAGGAAGAAGAGGAAGTAGGTGGAGGTGAAGAAGAAGGATGACACCTCGAAACAGCATGTGTGAGGACTATAGAACAGATATGTGGTCAGGCCGTCTATGGAAATAATGTACTTAAGGAAAGCTGATGGTGGAATGCAGTAGTCCAGAAAGTAATCAAAAGAAAGAAGGAGTGCAGGAAAAAATGGAAGATAGAAAAGACAGACCGGGCTTGTGGTTGTCTAACAAACAGGCAAAGACAGCAGTTGCAATAGCAAAGAATAAGGCATCAAATATACACTCTACCAGCCTCTGGATAGTGACTCAGTAGATGGCACAAAGAAACTATCAGGTTGCAAGGCAAAGACAGAAAGGTAAAGAAGCTAGCCATCAGATATTCTCAGTAGGGGATGCCAGCATTACCCTGCTCAGCAGTACACAGGACATTAAAGGCAGATGGAAGGAGTACTTCCAGCAGTTTCTGAATGAAGAAAACCCCTCAGAAGCTGTACTACTCCAGACACAGCCTATGATGAGAGAAGATGAGGAGCACACCCTAGAAGAAATAAGAGCAGTGCTATGGAAAATGAGGTCAAGGGAAGTAACAGGCTCAGATGATGTCACTGCAGATATGGTCAAGCTGTTGGGTGGGTTAAGGGAAAAAATGTGGGTCAGGGGAAAAATGGCTGCTGAGGGTATTCATAGTAGTATGGAGAGAAAGGAGTATCCCAGATGACTGGAGAATAAACACCCTAATACCAGTGCATAAGAACAAAGGGAACATTCATAACTGTGGGTAGTACAGATGTATCAAACTCCTGTCACACTGCATGAAAGTCCTAGAGAGGGTGATTGATAAATTAATACATTGAACAGTAGAAAGTAAGATGTGAAATGAGCAGTTCAGATTAAGATTGTGATTCAGTACAACCAACCTGATGTTTGCAATGAGACACATAGTTGCAAAAAAGCTAGAGATGAGGAAAGAGTCCAACTGGCCATTCCTAGACTTGGAGAAAAGCATATGACAAGGTCCAAAGAATGCAGATTCAGGAAGTCCTACAATGGTTCAAAGTCTGAGGGTGGAATTAGTGCAGGCTATGTACAAGGACTGAGTGCCACAAGTATGAACAGTGTTCAGACTCACAGAGGGGTTGTCATGGAGTGGATGTGCAGCAAGGTTCAGCTATAAGTCCACTACTGTTCTTACTAGTAAAGGACTATGGTAGCAAACAGGGAGGAGGGGACAGATCAACAAAGCTGCTTTATGTGAGCAATGTGGCATTACAAGCAGACTATGAACAAGAATCTCAGCAAAGGATAGGGGAATGGAATGAAAAACTGAATGCACATGAGATGAAACTGAGTACAGATAAGACAGCTGTAATGGCAGCAACTTGAGAAAATCAGAAAAAGCTAAGAAATGAGATAGAAGGGAAAACAGTGGAACAAATTAACAGATTCAAGTATCTGGGAAGGGTGGTTGAGGAGAAAGAAAGCCTGAATGAGATCAAAGCTAAAATCATTGTGACTGCAGCCAACTGGCATAGAGTGTCAGGTGTAGTATATGACAGAAGAATGCCAAACAAGCTGAAAAGTGAGGTGTGACCAGTACTTCACTTTCAGTGCTTAGTGATAGATTTAGTGCTGTTCCGTGGGGTAGTTGTTGACCATCATTAGCAGTCAGTAATTTATCATACCCAAAAATGTTACGTTAATATGAAAATGCAATGCAGTGTGTATAAATCTACAGTTAAAAAAGTCAGCAAATCTCAGATTTTATTCACATACTACAACCCAAAACAGATCAGTTGAATAATATGATTATTGTGCTTAAAACATGCCTTACTATAAATGGTAAGATCATGTTAATATCGTAAAATATCTGGACACTTATGTGCTTTAAGAACAATTCTAATTTGCAGCAGGTAGGAAGTTCTAATTCAAATTAAGAAAAACAGTTTATGGTTTTCCAGATATTCCTGTCAGCAGAAAAATGGTTAAAACCTAGACACTTCTAATGAACAGTGATAACTTCTTCTTGTTATATAGTCTGTTAGCATTGCAAATATTAAGGGCCTTAATACATTCTGTAATTATGACCGAGCTAATATATAGAAATATGGGGGCTGCATCTAACCTGACTGTTTTTTTTCCAGAATAAATTAAAACGTTGATTAAGGAATATAAAAAAACAAATATGATCTCAGACTCAAACAAGCACTGTCTGAAATAAATTTAATTAAGCTAAAATATTACTAAGAGTTTTAAAGCAGTTACTAAGTCTATAAAAATTAAATTTGGATTATAGCTTATCAGTAAGCTTAGACCAAATAAAAACTACTTCCAAGTACCTTTCTAAGTAAGACTTATGGAACAAAACATAATATAATCAGAACTCCATGATTAGATTAACTTGAGATATCATAAAATAGACAAATGATAGACTGCCATTTTCTTAAAATCATAAAATGGTAATAGAAGAATTGTTCACTAGAAGGAAATGACTGCAAGGCAGATAGCCATGTCTTCAGTAGACATCCACAATGTCACATTGATATAAACACAAACATCACAGTAAATTTCTTTTCCATCAAGATCTCCAACAGCTCTACCAACTGCATATGGCAGCTACATTAGGGCACTGCTTCTGTTCTTTGACTGGTGGGGCCTATGACTATACAATTTGTAGCTCAGCTAGATTTCTGGATTTCAGTATTTTTTTAGCTTCTTGTACTAAATACGAAGTGGGTGTTCCACTGGATGGCCATTGCCTCCTTTTTATCTAAATCCTTTTTATCTAAAGGCAATTACTTGAGTAACTAGTCACAGTTGCACTTGTCAGTCTTACATGCAAGAAAGTTCTGAATCTGGGCACTGCTTACCGACAGCAAGTTTGTTTAAAAATTATGCATTTCCTGATCGTTACTCTAAGACCATAATTCATTTCTTCTGTTCCTTATAAGTGAAACATACTTTATTTCAGTTTAACTCCAACAACTACATTTTATAAATATAGCTTTCATATTGCCCTCAACCTTAGGAAGCTTTAGCAGTACCATTCTAACATCAGGAAGGCTACATACTCTGATCATGTAACATTAGGAAGTACTATATACTCTGAATGTGACTTTTGGTAAAATGTAGTATGTGTAAAGTGTTGAAATCCATCATGATTGCACATATATGTTTTAACCTTGTTAATAGGTGTTAACAGACTTAATCTGACCCTGATGTTAATTCAGTTAATTATACTGTGTGCTTCATTGCTCCAACGTTTCTGAATTGTTGCCATCTTTTAACCTAAGTATTGCTGTAACTGTGGCTCCTGGTTGGTTTTGCTCTTTCTTTGCTTTGGCTGGTAATGCCACTGAAAATACATGATATTGTATGAGATTTGCCTGTGCAATCTGATGAACATAGTCAAGCAAAATTATCAGAGGGCATTAGAAGCTAACTGTGTATGCTAATCTCCACAGTCTAACGTTAGCATTCTCCTTTAAAACAACAGTGTCCTTGGGGAATGGGAAGGTACACCAAAACAAACCTCTCCCTGTTTATAACCTTCCTGATAACTGTACATGGTGCACATACCTCTCAACCTCTTAGCCCAAGAAATCTGGACAAACCTGACATAATGGAGATACAAAGACCCAAAAATAGGGGCAAATTGTATATTTTATACTTATAAACCTAGAAATTTGCTAGAATACCAGGATATGTATAAAATGTATTTTCTAAAGCATATGAATTCTGAAACTCAAATGTATGATGTTATTTACTGATTTCATTTCTCAAATCATTCTGGTGAAACAGGCAAGAATAGAAACACAGCAGAAAATGAAAGGTACCAAAGAAACTTCCAATAAAAAACTTTAATATAATGGTTGTTTTCTGCTGTGTTTCTGTGCTTGGCTGTTTCACCAAAGTTTTGATGTTTTATTGCCTTGCACAGCTAATTGCCAGTGTTATCTTTTTTTGTTGGACTCTCCTCAAATCATTCCAGTGATTTGCCAGAAAATTAAAAATTTTATGAGGAACAAAGCAAAACTTTGAGTAGAAAATCTGGACAGATGAGAGGTATGATGGTGCAGTTCTCTGAATAACTCAGTACCCAATGCTATTGCATAATCCATTAAATTCTATTCCATTGTGGACAGAAGCATCAAGAAGTCTGTTCCCATCTGCCATAAGAATAATTATAAATTTGAAAGTAAACCTGTATGGTAGAATTCCCACGTAAACAAGCTTTACAAAAAAAAATAATAAAAATGTCAAACAATCTGTACTATATCCCCACTCACCCAATAAAAATGTGACTATATCCCCACTCACCCAATAAAAATGTGACTTAAGCTCAGCAAGCTCCTGCCTGGTGCCTTGCAGAGTTCTACAGCAGCAGAGAGACAAAAGAGAGACTGTGGAGTGATTAAGTATCATTTTTCTGCATTTTCTTGCTGCCTTTAGATAATTCCACCTAAAACATTGGTTTTCTAGAGTTTCTGTGATTTAAAAAGCTTGTTTCAGCTACATATTGTACTTATTTTACTGCCTGCACTTTAACAAAGTCGTTTTTGTGTTTAAATTACCTGTTTAACTGTTGTAGGCTACACACTCAAGTGTGATAGCCATTTCTGTGCATTTAAATTGTTTTTTTTATTGTATCTGCTTTATTTTCTGCAAAAAACAAAAAAAAAAAAAAATACTTGTTTTCCTGCCTTTCTAAGCTAGTATAGTCCAGTTTTCAGGTTAGTGCTGAATTCAGGGCTGTGTTACAAGTTTCTGTGTTTGCCCATACCTTACTTGGGTAGAAGAACGTTTTTCTATTCACTGTGAGAGAGGGAGCTTTGAGCAGCTTATCTGTCCCTGGAGGAGTAGTTTCAGCCCAGAAATTTGTAGTTTATTGGCCATTTTGGGCTAATTTCTATCTCTTTCATTTCCCTGCTATAAAACCAGCATTTACAAGGATTTTGTGCTAGCATACAGCTCAGCAAGCTCCTGCCTGGTGCCCTGCAGAGTTCTATAGCAGCAGAGAGACAAAAGAGAGACTTTGGAATGATTAAGTATAATTTTCTGCATTTTTTTGCTGCCTTTAGCTAATTCCACCTAAAACGCTGATTTTCTAGAGTTTCTGTGATTTAAAAAGCTTGTTTCAGCTGCATGTTGTACTTATTTTACTGCCTGCACTTTAACAAAGTCGTTTTTGTGTTTACATTACCTGTTTAACTGTTTTAGGCTACACACTCAAGTGTGATAGCCATGTATGTGCATTAAAAGTTTTTTTTTATTGTATCTGCTTTATTTTCTGATAAAAACAAAAAAATATATATATACTTGTTTTCCCACCTTTCTAAGCTAGTATAGCCAGTTTTCAGGTTAGTGCTGAATTCAGGGCTGTGTTTGCCCATACCTTACTTGGACAGAAGGAAATTTCTCTGTTCACTGTGAGAGAGGAAGCTTTGAGCAGCCTATCTGTCCCTGGAGGAGTGGTTTCAGCCCAGAAAATAGTAGTTTATTGGCCATTTTGGGCTAATTTCTATCTCTTTCATTTCCCTGCTATAAAACCTGCATTTGCAAGGTTTTGTGCACTGGGCAGCATCGATTAGCTAGGGTATAACTATTCCCGGCTCCACAAAGTCTACTCTTCAATTTTTCCCTTGGAACTAGACAAACTTTCAACTTAAGCACTCAAACCATTCACATCTCATCTCGGCACTTGATAAAAACTCATAACAAGCACTAATAAACCTTAGCACTAGACCCTCCTATACTGTAGAGAAGGACAAGGCTCTTTATTCGACCTTATCAGCCAATCAGTAAAACAGTTCACTGTACCTATCCAGGCATGTCCAAAGGGCAGTTTCAGGTGTACTCTCCAGTCCAACTTGTGAATCTGGGCATTTTGAAGCAATGTTACAATTGCCTCATGTACACAGACAACCCTCTCCTCCTTCCACCAAACACTAATACATGGGAGAGATCTAATTATAAAGCCAAACTGTAGGCTAAGCTCTCAAAACCCAAGACTGGACCAGGCAGTCAAGATGAGAAGGGAATTACTTGCATCACACCACCAATCTCACATAGGCCTATGAAACCAGCACTGGCAAAAAACACACATAAATACATGAAAACATACTCGGAGGCTCTAAATAAAAATCTGCAAAAGCAACAGCGACCTGCAAAGCAGACATCCAAGCAACTTCCACCCTCCAACACAAACCATGAAACACATACTTCACAAAACCAGTGTGCCACACAATCACAGACCTCAAGGCAAAATAACATACCCAATACACTAGTAATAGGTGACTCTATGGTCAGGCACACTGACGTCCCACTCACTAGGCTGAACAAGGAGAAGGTTACTGTTAGCTGCCTGTTGGGTGCTAGGATCCACCACATAACACAAGTACTCAGGTCACTCCAGAACAAGTACAAATATGACTCTGTCATTGTCCATGTTGGTGTGAATGACCTGAGCCGTACCTCCCTGAACTACATGAAAAGAGACATGGAGGAGTTCTCTGATCACATAGCCTAGGCCGGTATCACCCTGATCCTGAGTAGCATCCTGCCCTCACCAAGAATGGTACCACGGTATAAAGAAAAAATGATCAGTTTCAACAATTGGCTAAGCTTCTGGTGTCATTCAAAGGGGATCCAGTGTCTGTCAGCCTGGGATGACATGCTCGACAAGCCACACTGCTTCGCTAGAGATGGCTTGCACCTGTCACGCTTAGGCTTTCGAATACTGGCCAAGGCTTTTGCCACCCTCATAGTGCCTTTTTTAGGCAAGGCTCAAAAGACAAACCCACTGCCGTAAATAGCACAAGTAACAAAGAACTGAGGGTAATGCTACTCAATGACAGAAGTCTAAACCTCAAAATGCACACACTCGAGGCACTCCTCAGTATGGAGAAAATCAATATATGTGCAGTAACAGAAACCTGGTTTAAGGCACTAGAGAGCACCCCAGCACTACCAGGTTACAACTCATATCATACATTTCGGCCACAAAACCTTGACCGAAATACAAAATGTGGAGGAGTATCCATATTCATCAAGGATACCCAAACCTCCTGGTTAGTGGCACAGCATGATGCTTCAGTGATCATCCACATGCAACTAACAACAGGCAAAACTGCTATTCAAATTATAGCTTACTACAGATCACCCATCATGTCCCAGGACCCCCACTCCACATTCCTGGAAACACTGGGAAACATAAAGGTCCTACCAAACACCCTGATATTGGGCGATTTCAATTACCCAAACATTAACTGGGAGAACTACTCAAGTACAAACTCCCTTGCTCAACATTTCCTAGAATGTATAAACTCAAACACCCTGGATCAACTGGTCAACACCCCCACCAGAGGTGACAACATATTGGACCTGGTCATCACCAACATCGGCAACCGGTGTTCCACACCGGAGGTCAACCCCTTGCTGGTTAGATCTGAACATAAACTAATCACTCTGGATATCCACATTCCGCCACCACCCCCGGTCAAAGAAACCACAGTGAAAAACTTTTCAAAAGCAAACTTTAAATAACTTAAGACAGAGGTGGGAATTTTCAAAGCCCCCATGCTAAAGGATAACACTGTCCAAGCTGCAAAATCCTTTACTAGTGCACTCTACAGGCACTTACAAGAATGCATGGATTGTGCTATCCCAAACAAAACCAAGACTCACTCCTCCAAGAAAAGCAAACCAGTCTGGTGGACCCCTGCCATAAACAAGCTATACAATAGAAGGAGGCAACTAGTACAGAAAAGAGTAAAATCCCAAGAAGGGAAGACATCCCTGATCAGTATCAGCAAGAAACTACATTCCCTCATAAAATCATCCAAAACTAGCTTCAAAAGAAAAATTGCCATGGACACCAAAGATAACCACAAGGCATTCTTCAGCTATGTCAAGAATCTAAGTGGCAATTCTCAGATCTGCTCAGAGTTACTGCAGAATGGCACAAAATACACTGAACCGACCGATATAGCCAACATCCTGGCAAAAAGGTTCAGTGCAAACTTCTCCCCCCTCTCACCCCCAAAAGGGCCCATAACTATACCACAAGAATGTACTGCCCCTGAAATCACAGACAGTGTCCCAGGCTGTGTCCTAAAGAAGCTCAAAGATGAACTAAACCCTCACCTAAACACACTGTTTAAACTCAGCCTCTCCACAGGCTATGTGCCCACAGAGTGGTGCACAGCAACGGTTATTCCGCTCCTCAAAGGTGGAGCCACAACGGACCCTGGGAACTATCACCCTATAAGCCTGACTAGCTTGGTCTGCAAAGCTATGGAGCACATCATCATGGATCTCATTAAAAGAGACATAGGAAACCTCCAAACACTGGACCCTACCCAGTTTGGCTTTGTTAAGGGCAGATCATGCCTCCTAAACCTGGTGAACTTCTTTGAGACAGTTACCAAGGCTATAGACGAGGGAAAGGTGGTCCACACAGCCTACCTAGACCTCACAAAGGCCTTTAACACCATTCCCCACTCAGGTATTATAGACAAGCTCACCAGCCTGAACATAAACCCCTACATCACGACATGGGTTGCCAACTGGCTCACGGACAGAATCCACATTGTAAGAGTTGCGGGAGCTAGGTCTGACTATAAAAAGGTTACAAGTGGCATTCCTCTGGGCTCAGTCCTAGGAACCCTCTTGTTTGGCATATACTTCTCAGAGGTACATGCAAGCACAGGAGGACTATGGCTGACCAAGTTCACAGATGACCGCAAACTAGGGGCTATAATTGACTCTCCAGCTGACACAAACATCCTCCAAAAGGGTCTCAAATGAGACAGATACCTGGTGTCAAACCATGGCCTCAAGCTAAATGCCAAAAAGTGCATAGTCATCCCCTTTGAAAAAAACAAAGTACCCACAAACTACCACATAGGTGGTAGCCCCCTAAATACAGAAGACGTAATAAGGGATCTGGGGACCCAAGTAGATAGTAATCTCTCCTTTGATAATCACATTGCCAAAGTGGTTAGAAAATCCTTCTATGTGGCCCACCTAATCACAAAAGGGTTTGCATCCAGATCAAAAGATGTCATTGGACCCCTCTACGCATCACTGATCAGACCCATCATAAAGTACAATGCCCCATTTGGGCTGTACCTTACAAGACACCTGCAACAACTGGAAAGACCACAGAAGTACCTCACCAAGAGGATCACTGGCCTCAAGCAGATGCCCTATGCAGCTTGACTGAAGAAACTCCAGCTGTACTCGGTTGCATACCGCCTACTCAGAGGTGATCTCTGCCTGACATACAACACCATGTCCAACCCAGAATTGATGGACATGCTCCACCTAAAGAAAACCATATCCCCTCAATCCACACACTCCAGGGATCTAAACCTCACCACAACAATAAATAGGACATGCTGAAGGGATAGATTCCTGTCCCAGAGACTTCCCATGCTCTGGAACAAGATTCCAGTCTACATTAAGCAGAGGCCCTCGCTAACCCTCTTCAAGAGAAACCTTGGCGAGTGGATGGGGAACAGAAAGTTTACCCCAGGAATCACTTCAATGGCTCTGCTGGACAGAGGTACAGGGAAATAATCTAAGGGGACAGCGAAAGCCAACACATTCCGGCTAGGCTTATAAATGCCTTCGGGCAGATAGCCTAGTAGCTACCTATGAACATGTTAAAAGAAATAAATAAATCCCTCAGGTATATAATCAAGGAGTACATTACCAAGTTGGAACTCAAGGTCACTACCAACTCATGATATAACTACTGTCCTTCTTTGGTTACATTAGAAAGCTTAGAAATGATACCCATTACTGCAACAAATGTGCATTCAATGGATTCTCTCAAGCTCTGACTCCAAAGTTGTTGCTAATATCCTTGCAGAAAAATGCAATATTAATTTCACTCCTGTATTGTGGATAGATGTTTCCCCACTACCAACCATCATATCCTTCCCAAAATCACCTTAGACCAGATTGTATCCACACTACCCAAAGCCAAATCTACAAGCACCTTCCAACGTGATAATATCTCAGTTGTCTATTTTTTAATGTAAAGTAGAACTTAGTCAAATCCTTCTTAACCTCTTCAGTTAGAAAAACAAACTCTTCATCTTAAGTTTCTCCATGGATTATGGTCCTGAACCTTGGAGAATGACCATAGCAGTACTATTACACAAAGCTGGCCCCACAACAGACTGGAAATTGCAGACCTATTCACCTCACAACTATCACCTGTATGTAAAGTTATGGAACACAGAATTATCAGGGTAATAAAAAATGATGTAGGTTCTTTTCTATATACTTATCCAAGCATGCTGATTATCTGTTGTATTCTCAAGTGAAATGTATGTTTGTGTTTTGCCTTTTGCTTTATAACAGTCTCTGGCCATGAATGTATTGCTAATATCTTTGCAGGCAAGGACATGCTAACCAGATGACATGATGGGTGTGCCTAGTCATAGGATGAGCCTTATAATTTATTCATCATTCTTTGCCTCCAACCTCACCTATGGTAATGGGCTTTGTGTAGTGAGCACTCTGTTTTAAACAAAAGTAATTAGCAGGATTCTTTAACCATGCATTAACCATCAGAAGGAGTTTGGTCCATAACTAAGGTATCAGTTGTCTCTCATACCTATCCATTGGTGTCGTTTTATTATTGTTTATTGTATAATCTGGATGCATGTTCCTTATTCCAGGAAAGGATTCTGAAATTTTAGTCCTATTTCCTTCCTTAAATCTATATTAGTTAATGCCTTATATTCCAAACACAATTTGCCCCTAACAAGTCTATATAATTTTTTTTCTGCTTAGTTTTTCAGTGTTATGACAAATGTTTAATATTAATTATTTTTTATAAACCTTATTTGCACAATTTCCAAAGTTCCTATATATGAGGTTGTTGGACAGCAGAAAGATTATACACTATTATAGGTCTCTCCATAGATACAGATACATTTTTTAGTGTTTTAGGATCCCTTGTTTCAAACATATTCAGTACTGGATGACTCAATGTCCTAGCTTTATGTCTTTAACATTATACTTATAATTCATGCCTGTTCCAACTATAATGACAAAATACTTTACCTGATTAACAATTTATAGTACTTTGTTTCCAGCAATGAACTTACCCCATATATATTTATCAAAAATTACTATCTCTTTTTATACTTAAATTGTAATCCAGTATTAATAGCTAAATCGTTTATAATAGTTAAATACTTGCTTAGATTCTCGAAGTCTGTAATGTTACCGTATTAGGGTACCAACTTTACAATCAACAGCATATTTCACGAACCAAAAATTTTCTGATGTGGGCATTTCTGAAATCAGAATGTTAAGTAATATTGGTCCCAATACAGAAGCTTGTGGTACTCCCCTAGATAATGACTTTCAGTTTGACTGGGTCCCTTGTAATTGCATATACTTAACCAGTTGGATATTTATATTATTATAAAAGGATTTACCCCTAATCTGTGAAGACAGTGTATTACATGATCATGTCTTAGACAGTCAATGGTTCTGGATACATCCAAGTAAATGACAACAGTTTTTATCCTGAACCTTTAAGGCAGATATCCTGTCATAGAATTTTATCTGACTAGTCACTGTATATTTATCATTAATAAAACCATGCTGATTTTCATCCAGATTTGGTCAAGTATTGTCATTAATAAGATAACTTAGTATACATTTTTCAGAATATTTATTTAATATGGTTGTGAGACATATCAAAGTTCACAAAGTCAAAAGCAAATGATGCATGTGTACAGCAACAGTCACAAAGTCACAGAGACATTACAGACAATTTTGCAGGACCATATCAGTGATGTCC
The DNA here is from genome assembly GCF_019279795.1 of Protopterus annectens. NCBI lineage: Eukaryota > Metazoa > Chordata > Ceratodontiformes > Protopteridae > Protopterus > Protopterus annectens. Next base: position 357,169,106 of record NC_056729.1, on the reverse strand, counting down.
TGCATGGCTATCCTACTTCTTTTCAGACTTTGAAAGATTGCTAGCAGGTTATCACACAGAAATAAAACCTCTATGCATTGACAATAATACGTGTTCCACAAGAAAGCAGCAGTAGCTTCCAGGATTGGAAGAGAGTAGGAACTGAAGCAAATGAAAATATTACATGCCATTAAGAAGCAGGGGTAGAACCAACAAAATTAACAAACAGCTTGGTCACTACTGCAAAGAAAAAACAAGATTTATGCTTATATTGATCCTCAACACCTGAATAAAGTGATTAAAAGAGCACATTGTACATGGACTTCCTAATGAAAGTCTGACTATTTAGTTACTGAGTCACAAAATAGTGACTGTAAAACCTTAGAATCACTTGGACTGTAAATCAAAGTCAAAATTAACAAAACACAAACAAAATATATTTGCAGGGGGCAAAAACTCTACTACCTCAAGGATATTAGAAATTCCTTAATATAATGCGATCTTCATCCTCAGAGTCAAATAGCAAGTTTCATACAATAGTGACTGATAGCATGAGTGCTAATCATTTGTGTATGAATATAAGGATAGTACCCCTGCACACTGCAACAGCTGAAAAACTTGCCTACACTGTTCCAAATGCTTAGTTCTTTTGAATAGTAGATAAAAATGGTGGATTCTGGCAGATTTAGATGACCAAACCTCCAAATAGTGTATATTTAATAAGTAATTTAGTTTTTTGGGTTTTTTGGGCGGGGGTTTAGTGTTTTATGAAAACAAGGGATTCTGTCATATAAAACTAGATGAACAAAGGTTCAAACTATATGGAGTTAGAGAAGTAAATATTGCTTCAGTTTTGATTTTTGTATTTCACTACCACCAGAAATGCTCTCAAGAGTTATTGCACAGGTAGCTGAAGGCCTTGAAGGTGTTGAAATGCAATTGATGATCCATTAGTGCATGCCCAGACATGAGAAGATCATGACAAGAAACTGCTACAGCTGATAGGTATATTCAGACAACATAACTTCGAGATAAATAATAGCAAAATAAATGTGACAAGTCTGAAGTACATGGATCAAATTATAACACTAGAGGAACTGAAGTGTGACACAAAAGAAGTCAGCACACGTTTTGCAAATGTTGAAGCTGGAAGACAGACAGGAATTACTGAGCTTTGTTGGAAATATGCATTATCTTATAAAGTCTGTATCTATTCTGCTAAATATAACTATGCTCTTTAAGGATGGTAGAGTTAAATGTAGCCTAGGAATTGAAAACAGCTATGAACAGGAAACAAGTGCAGAAATGCTCAAAATGTTCAAGAAGGTCAGGAGCCTCTGGCTTACCTGGTTTGTAAATGATTGCAAGCTAAGAACAATCATAGAAACCTCCCCAAGATAATAGCATCTTACAGAAAGGTCTAACACAGATAAATGACTGGTGTCAAAGCCACAGCATAAAACTCAATGCCAAGAAATGCATAATAGCACTTTGTGGGAAGTTGGCCACCCAGGGGAACTACCTGATTGATAAAACATCTGTAAAAGTAGACACACTAGTCAGGGATTTAGGGACTCACGTAGATAGTAGCCTGTCTTTCCAGCAACATGTATCTAAGGTAGCAAGAAAATCATTCTATGCCACTCAACATATAAGTAAAGGCATGATGTCTAGGACCAGAGACGTCATCATGCTACTGTATTCATCTCTCATCAGACCCATCACTGAGTATAATGCCCCTTTCGGTATGTACCTGACCAGGCACATGCATTAACTGTAATGTTCACAGTGGTCCCTTGCAAAAAGAACACAGGGAGTAAACACAATGTGCAGTGCAGCTCTCCTTAAAGCCTTGCCTCTATATTTTCTTTTCTACAGACTGCTAAGAGGTGATTTATGTCTGGCATACAAGGCATCCTTGGATCCCATGCTAACAGACCTTTTGCATATCAGTAAAACAAACAGCACCAGAACTACTACCAGATCTAAGAACTTAAACTTTGGTTCAGACTGAAATAGGACATGCTGAAGGGACAGGTATGTATCTCAGAGAATCCCCATTCTCTGGAATAGGCTTCCCATCCATGTAAAACAGAGCCCTTTCCTATGCCTATTCAAGCGCAACCTGGACTAATTAATGACAAATCGGTAATTCATCCTTGGTCTGACACCTATGTCACTGATGGACAGACCTGGCGATCAAATCATGCCCTAACTAACATACACCCCTTAAAATAACCTAAGGAAAAATAACTTGCAGGATACATTCATGTTTCATGGCTGGGCTTATAAGGCCCCAGTGGTTCTTTGCCTAGTTGACACATATAGGTTCATAGGTTCATACTAGGCTATCTGCCCTAGGGCATTTATAAGCCTAGCCAGAATGTGTTTGGCTTTCGCCACCCATTTTAAATTTATTTTGCTATGCCCTTTTTCGAGATTAGTACACTGTGCCTCTGTCTAACAGTGACACAGAAGTGATACCCGGGGTAAACCTACGATCTCCCATCCACTCATCAAGCTTCCTCTTGAAGAGAGTCAATGAGGGACTCTGCCTAACCTGCACTGGGATTTTATTCCCGAGTGAAGGAAGCCTCTGGGTTAGGAATCTGTCCCTCCAGCATGTCCTATTTATTTCAGTGCTGAGGTTCAAGTCTCTTGAGCGCGTAGCTCAATGGGATTTGGATTTTCTGAGGTGCAGCATGTCCATTAATTCCAGGTTGGACATGGCTTTATACGTCAGGCACAGATCGCCTCTGAATAGGCGGTATGCCACTGAGTAGGGCTGGAGTTTCTTTAACCGGGCAGCATATGGCATCTGTTTGAGCCCTTTGATCCTCTTGGTGAGGTACTTTTGTGGTCTTTCCAGTTGCTGCAGGTGTCTGGTAAGGTACATCCCAAAAGGGGCATTGTACTCAATTATGGGCCTGATGAGGGATGAGTAAAGAGGCACAATGACCTCCCCTGATCTAGATGTGAATCCCTTCATGATTAGGTGGGCTATATAAAATGTTTTTCTAACCACTTTGGCCACGTGGTTGTCAAATGAGAGACTGCTATCAACTTGGGTCCCCAGGTCCCTAATTACTTCTTCTGTACTTAATGGATTACCACCTATGTGGTAATTTGTGGGCACTTTGTTTTGCCAAAGGGATGACTATACACTTTTGGCATTTAGCTTGAGGCCATGGCTCTGGCACCAGTTGTCTGTTTCTATGAGGCCCTTTTGGAGGATGCTTGTGTCGGCTGGAGAGCCGATTATGGCACCCAGTTTGCAGTCATCTGCGAACTTGGTCAGCCACAGTCCTTCCGTGCTGGCCTGTACGTCCAAGAAATATATACCGAACAAGAGAGGTCCCAGGACTGAGCCTTGTGGGACACCACTTGTAACTGGTTTGGAGTCTGACATGGCTCCAGCAATTCTAACCATGTGGGTTCTGTCCTTGAGCCAGTTTGCAATCCATCTAGTGACATAGGGGTTTATATTTAAGCTGGTGAGCTTATCTATAATGCCCGAGTGGGGTATTGTATCGAAGGCTTTTGCAAGGTCCAGGTAGGCTGTGTGGACCACCTTCCCCTCGCCAATGGCCTTGGTGACTGTTTCAAAGAAATCAACCAGGTTTAAGAGGCAGGATCTGCCCTTAACAAAGCTGAACTGGGTAGGATCCAGTGTCTGTAGGTCCCCAATATCTTTATTTATGAGGTCCATGATGATCCTTTCCATAGCTTTGCAGACCAAGCTAGTCAGGCTTATGGGGCGATAGTTTCCAGGATCCGTTGAGGCACCACCTTTATGGAGAGGGACCACTGTTGCTGTACGCCACTCTTTGGGCACATATCCTGTAGTAAGGCTGAGATTGAACAGTAGTTTTATGTTTGGGTTTAGCTCTTCTTGTAGTTCATGTAGGACACAGCCCGGGACACCATCTGGTCCCACTGATGCTGTGTTTTTTGCTTTGGAGAGGGCGGCTCTTACCTGAGCATCTGAGATGTCAGGGGCAGCACTCTGCTGGGATAGATATTTGCCCTTTTGGTGGGAGAAGTTTGCGCTGAACCTGTCAGCTAGGATGTTGGCAATGTCTGTGGGTTCAGTGTATTTTTTTGTCATTTTGGACTAATTCTGAGCATATCTGGGAATTACCACCCAGGTTCCTAACATAACTAAAGAAAGCCTTGTGATTATCCTTAGTGTCCTGTGCAATTTTTCTCTCGAAGCTGGCCTTAGACAATTTTATGAGTGCCCGTAGTTTTTTGCTAATACTGATCAGTGATGCCTTCCCTTTTTGGGATTTTGCTCTATCATGTAGTAGCTTCCTCCTTCTATTCTATAGTTTGTTTATAGCTGGGGTCCACCAGACAGGACGACTGCCTTTGGAGGATTGGGTCTTGGTTTTATTTGGGATCGCATGATCCATGCATTCCTGAAGGTGTTCATAGAATGCGTTTATAAAGGATTCTGCGGTCTGGGCAGTATTTTCCACAGGCTCGTGGCTTTGAAGGATTCCACCTCGGTTTTAAGGAGTGTGAAATTTGCTTTAGAGAAGTTTTTCACTGTGGTTTTCTGGGCAGGGGGTGGGGTCGGGATGTGAATATCCAGTGAGATTAGTTTATGGTCTGATCTTACCAGTGAGGGATACACTTCTGGTCTGGAGCATAGAGTCCCCATGTTGGTGATGATCAGGTCCAGTATGTTTTCCCCTCTTGTGGGAGTGGTAACAAGTTGTTCCATAGCATTTGAGTTTATAAATTCTAGGAACCTTTGGGCTAGGGTGTTGGAGCTAGAGTAATGCTCCCAGTCTATGTTTGGGTAGTTGAAGTCGCCCAATATAATGGTGTTTGGAGAGACCTTCATATTTTCCAGTGTTCTCAGAAAGGCCGAGTGGGGTTCCTCGGTTTGGGAGGGTGGTCTGTAGCAGGCTATAAACTGGAAGGCAGTTTTACCCACTGTTAGTTGCACATGGATAGTCTCTGATGCTTCGTGCTTTGCCACCAACCTGGAGGTGTGAGTATCTTTGATGAATATCGATACTCCCTCCTTTTGTGGTTCGGTCCAAGTTTTGGGGCGAAAAGCATGGTATGAGGTATAACCTGGTAGTGCTGGGGTGCTCTTGCGAGCCCTGAACCAGGTTTCTGTTACTGCACAGATATCGATGTTCTCCATGCTAAGGAGAGTTTCGAGTGCGTGCATCTTGAGGTTTAGACTTCTGGCGTTGAGTAGCATTACTCTTAGTTTCTTATCCCTTGTGATACCTATGGAGGTGGGTTTGTCTTTTGAGCCTTGCCTAAAAAGGCACTATGGGGGTAGCAAGAGCCTTTGCCAATATCCGAAGCCCAGGGGTGACAGGTGCAAGCCGTCCCTAGTGAAGCATCGTGGTTTGTCGAGCATATCATCCCAAGCTGACAGGCATTGGATCCCCTTTGAATGACACCAGTACTTAAGCCAATTGTTGAAATTGATCATCTTGTCTTCATATTGTGGCATCATTCTTGGTGAGGGTAAGATGCTACTCAAGGTCAGGGTCATACCGGCCTGGGCTACATGCTCAGAGAGCTCCTTTATGTCTCTTTTCATGTAGTCCAGGGAGGTACGTCTCAGGTCATTCACACCAGCATGGACAATGACTGAGTCATATTTGTACTTGCCTTGGAGTGACCTGAGTGCTTGTGTTATGTGGCTGATCCTAGCACCCGACAGGCTGCTCACCGTGACCCTCTCCTTGTCCAGCCTGGTGAGCGGGACATCAGTGTGCCTGACGATAGAGTCACCTTTTACAAGTGTATCAGGTGTGTTGTTTAGTCTTAAGGGCTATGACTGTTCGGCACACTGGCTTTGTGAGATATGTGTTGCACGTGTTTTGTTTTGGGGTAGCGGTTGCTTGGGTGTCTGCTTTGGAGGGCTCTGCTGCTTAGGCAGATCTTTATTTAGAGCCTCCGAGTATGTTTTTGTGTGATTATGTGTTTGGTTTGCTGTCGTGGTAGGTCTATGTGAGACTGGAATTGTAGTGAGTGTGATTTCCTTCTCCTCCTGACTGGTTATGCCAGTACTGATTTGAGAGAGCTTAGCCTCCAGTTTGGCTATATGGTTGCATCTCTCACATGTGTTGGAATTTGTTGGGAGGAGGAGAGGGTTGTCTGTGTACATGAGGCAGTTGTAACATTGCCTCAAGATTCCCAGATTCACCAGCTGGACCGGAGAGGAGATTGACAACTGACCTTTGGACATGCTAGAATAATATTGGGAATTCCTTAATAATTGAAAACAAGGGCCAGTGGGGATGTACCTATGAACCTATGAACCTATGAAACTATGAAGGTAGTTAAAGGTACAATAGCATTAAAATACTGGGAGTAAATGAGGCAGTTCTGTTGCTAGCAGATGTCAGTTAGATTGGTATTGGAGTTGTGATCCTACAAGAGAATAGTCAGGTTGCCTATTGTTCAAAAATATTTACAAATGAAGAAAAGATGTGTGTTCATATACCAGAGGAGCTGTTAGCAATAATTAATGAATGTGAGAAATGCTATAAAAATTTCTATAGTAAAGAATCTTGGATAGAAACAGATCATAAATCCTAAAAGCATATTTGTAAAGTCTTTGTGCATGGCACGTCTGAGATTAAAGTGGATGTTAATTAATCTGCAGAACTACGACCTGAAAGAGTAATACAGACCAATAAAGCAATGAAACATGACAGGTATAATGAGCAGCACATATTACCAAACAAACAATAAAAGTTGTTAAAAGAAAAACAACAGAGTCTTCAGGTAATCTGCACTTACTGATGGCAGAAGTACAAGAAATTCACTGATGACTTAAAATGTATTTAATAAAAGATGTAGTAATGAAAGGCTGGAATGAGCAAAATAACCATCAAGGAAAGAAATTCTGTCCAAGTCTTAAGGTTTAAGGCTGAAAAGACAATAATTCCAAATCAACCAAGAGGAAAAATGCTAGACTGGAGTCATGTGCCACACATGGGAATAATAAACTGCAGAAAAAGATAAAAAGTTATAAGATATTGATTAGCAGTGTGAACAAGTAGCAAATAGTTTTTTTTCCCGATAGACAATGCATAGCATTACAGCAAAGCTAAAAGAAGAGATGTTAATGATATCCTTCATGGTAATCCTGGTAATGGCTGGAATCTTCATCAGTGGACCTGATTGGACACTGATTTGATCCAGTTAAAAAAAAAATCTAACTTGTATGTGTTTATTATTATTCCATGTTCCCTGAACTAATAAAACAGAGACACAAGTGCAATTGTGATTAGTATGTTGAAGTTTATATTCTCAAAACATAGCATAGCTGGTATTGTCATGTATGACAATGGTCCACAACACAAACGCCTGGAATTCAGAAGATTTGTGCTTGGGTGTGAATTTATATATATATATATATATATATATATATATATATATATATATATGTGTGTGTATATATATATATATATATATATATATATATATATATATATATATATATATATATAATGTCCATCTCACATCATGTGTAGTCAAATGGACACGTGGACGGAACTATCAAAATAGCAAAAAATGTTAGGAGAAAGAACAGTACCAAAAGTTATGCTGAGTATCAGCTCATAATTTTGGAATATAGATAAACTTTACAATAGTAAGAACTGCAAGAAAGACCCATCCAAGCTAGAGTCTTCTTTGTGTACTGCCTTAAACTTCCTGAAATAGAGATCTAAATGACCTCTTTAGGACATAACAGTATTTCAGCTTCATGGCTTCTGAATGCCCATGATGTTTCACTTTTTACTTTTGAAGTATTTATAGGTTTCATTCAGGCTGTAGACATGCATGTTTTGGCCTTTTGTTAAACAATCCATTTATGCTGTTCTGGTGGGATCATACAAAAGGCTGAACCATGGAGAACTATAGGAATATGTGCACATAGCCACCAAATGGCAGAGGCAGGGGGTTCATAGAACAGTCATGGCTCCAATTTAGTGCCTGATATAAGTAAAATGTTCATCATAACTCAATGTATGTGCATATCAGTGAACTAAATAGTAACAGCTGCTACCAATACAAGCATTGTGCAGATTGTGAATGTGATCTATGACTTGTGTGACAATAAGCAACACCTGCACAGTGGCATGGAGTATAGGAAAAGGGAGTAGATGTTGTTTTTCAGATCTCTGGTCATAAATTGTGCCTCCACTGATGCTTCTATGACACACACTGTAAGAGTCCTCCAGTCTGTTTCTGTAGGCTAAGAGTTAATGGCCATGAGTGGATAGGTCTATATTACATCACCAAAATGCAATTCCGGTGAACACCTATCCATTGACACCAAATCAGCGAAATCATTTGCTGAATGTAATAAGACAAAGACGTAGTTGGCCAACAACAGACCTTTGCCCTTTTCTCCACTGTAGTGCTATCTCGGAGTTGGTATATATAGTTAGGGCAGGGGGAAGGGGGGTGTGAAGCCCCCCCTTAGGTGGGTTTGATTTCATGTGGATGTTGGTACGTTGCACTGTGGGCAAGTATTTTCTTGCCCTTATTACATTCAGAGAATTATTTCGCTGATTTGGTGTCGATGGATAGGTGTTTACCAGAATTGCATTTCGGCGATGTAATATACTCAAGTGGATCCAGATGTTTGGTAGCTGAGTACCTGCGGTCTCACAGTCGTGGGTTCCAGTGCACCTACACTCAACACCCAGAATCCCTCACCAGGCTGCTCAGTAATTGTGCTGTAGTTCTACCCAATCAAACTCTCATGAGGGCACATAGAGCACCATGTCTGCCTGTGGATATAGTCCTGGTCATGGATATTGAAGTTATGTAAGGTTCTGACATGGGACACCCTGTTAGGATGCACACACACTCAGTCCTATAGTTCTCTACATTCCTTCTCACAAACTATTGCAAGCCACCACAGTGAATGTTACCTATGGTCATGACATGATAGCTCATCAAATACAGTGGAAGATGTGATCTCTGACTCTCCATAACCAGCTAGCAATGCAAAGGCGTTCCATCATTTTGTATTTTCTTAATATGTGAAAAATCTGTTTTTTATTGTATATACTAATAAAAGGTTATTTTATTGGGAATCCCTTTATTTATGCAGCTGTATATTAAATTTCCATCCAAATTTCTATTAATTGATATGCAAAAGTTGCTTGGTTTTACTTGCATTATTTGATATACTTTGAACGTTTATATTCTTCATTTCCCATTCAACCACAGTTTTGCTACTTTTAATGCAATTATTACTGTATATCAGCATACTTTTTCTTCTATTTAGATCTACAAAATATTGCTTAACACCATTCCTTTCCTTTTAATGTTTATTCCAAATAAGTTCACCTTATTTTGATTAATAAGTCTCTTAACATGTTAACACTGCTTTCTTGTGCACATAAATTCACTGTATATTGATAACTGCAATACTCTGCCATTATGTTGTTAAGCCAACATAATTATAAGCCTAAGTAGACCTGAAATATGTAGTCATGGTTAATGTTTACCTGTAAATGACAGTAGTCATGGTTAATGTTTACCTGTAAATGACAGTTTCACTGAGCTGCTTTCATGATGGTCGAGAATGCCACTGATATGCTATCATCCAGATCAAATTGTCATTCAAAAACCACATTTCTACTGCAACTGGCTAACTGACTCTACTAGAAAAATCATGCTGCAGTAATATGACTGGTTAGATGTATTGGGGATGAGCATAAGTCAGGCTGTGGTTCAGAAAATGAGAGCATATCAGGAAGTGGAAAACAACATGTGAGAATCTTAATGTATGGTGAGCCATTAGTGAATTTAGCTCCTCTGCTAAGGAGTTCAAAAGTATTTTTGTAAAGAAAGATACACTTTTTGTTTGTCTGAGTTTTTTATCCAGTATGACAAATAACACTGCTATGACTGTTCTTACAGCATTGAAATTGTTCTTTAAAGCCACCCATATCCTCAAGTCAGTTGTTTTTTTTTTTATTTACAAACGCCTTCGTTTCATGGTGACACCAAACCATGTGCATTTTAGTAATCTCACTCAGTGGTTCTTCACTTTGTCAGTATAGTCTTTGTGAACTTGTGTTGCTCCATAGTCAGCACTAATTAAAGAGATGATGAATAAAAGTGTTTTATTAATTTTAAGACAATATAAGGGTACTGAGGGGGTGGCAGGGTGGTGAATCAGTTAATGTTGCTACCTCGTACTGCTTGGTTCTCAGTCTCAGTTCTTGGTTGGGGTGTCTTCTCTGCTGAATCTGTAGATCCTTCTTGTTAATTTGGATTTTGATTGGTGCAGTGCATTCCTTCCACATCAAAAAGGGGTTGTATAGGTGAAATGACAATCCTCAAAATTGCCCATTGCTATGTGTGCTGTATGACAGTGACTGAGTCCACCTTTGATGGGTTAGCACTCTGTTCAAAATTAGTTACTCTGTCTTGCAGAAGGAATGTGGTGAGTTCTGAAATGGAAATTATATGAATGCAAGAAAAATAAATAAATAAGCAAATAAACAAAGTAATTAATTAATTAATTAATTAATTAACTAACTAATTAACTAACTAATAAAGACATTTTTAGCATCTGGATCTATGCACACCAAGGTCATGCGTACACATTTCCATAAAGAAATGAGACACTTAATTAAAATAAGATAAAAGCTATAAGAAATGGTTGTTGTTGTTTTGCTTTCGGCTTTTCCCAGTTAGGGGTTGCCACAGCAGAACTCCGGTCCGCTAATGATTGGCAGTTGATTTTTATGGTGCCGAGGTGACAGCCCAACGCCCAACCTTCAATGAAGGCACACCCATTCACGCATGTTTTTCGAACGCCACTCGACCACGGGGAGGATATGCAGACTCCACACAGAAGGAGCTCCAGCCGAGAATCAAATGGGAGAACCTCTTGCTGTGAGGCGACAATACTACCACTGCACCACCACGGCTTTAAGGAGGTCGAATTATAACAATGAAAACTGAAATAAACACATTGGACAGACAAATTAAACTTAGTGTGAGACAAGATGAAGCAAATTTGAAGAAATGTATATAAAGATGTTCAGCATAATAGGAAAATATTTTATAGATGCATATGATGTGGTTGAAGTAAAGACATAAAAAATGATAAACTGTGTAGATTCCAAAATGTATTCTCAAGCACAAAAAAACTATAGATATTTTTACAAAATTTTATGCAAAACAGTTTGGCTCCACAAAGAAGGTTGTTCTAGTAACATGAAGATAACTTCAAGTAATGAAATTAAAGTAGATTATGCTGAAAAAGAAATACCAAACTGAACCCAAACAAAACACATGGGAAGGATGGAATTGGTAATAATAGCCTGAGAATACTTCAACATGTCTGTTATTCACTAGGTTATTTAAATATGGAGAGATTCCTCAATACTGGAGGCATGCACAAGTACTTATTAAACCCATCTTTAAGGGGAAGGAAGATAGAATAATTCCAGAGTCATATAGGCCCATAACTTTACTTTCTTGTTCATAGGGGTATACTAGGCTAATCACTACTAGCGCCTTTATAAGCCTAGGCATGCATGCTGTAGAAGTTTACTGTCTGGTTGTGGAAAAAATAATACAGAAGGTTATTCTGGATAAATTATTGTCAGAACTGGAAAAGCTGAGACTTGAAACCATATACTTGCACTTATATGTTGAAAATAGATCTATAACCACCTGTAACATGATGTTCTATAATAATTTAATATAATAACATATTATATATTATAGTAATTGTCTAGCTATTAGTTGGCTTAGAGGATTAAGAAGCTTTTAATGAGCTGTTTTCTGTGATCCAGTGGTACAAGGTTTGATTCCCTCAGCTTCTATTGCCTAACTGTGTGTCTCTGAGCAAGTCATTTAACTAGTCTCCGCTCCTGGGTTGAGTCTGAAAATGGTCCATGGAGGTTAGTGCTCTACTCTGGAAAACAATTACAAATAAATATAGTAATAGCTATAAATGAATTCTCCCTCTAACCTGTGCTGATTTCAAAGCTGCTGAGAGAATCTACAAACCTAATTGCCATTTTTCAATTTATTCTGACTTATACTGCGCTTGTATTTGATTAACTCTGCTGCTTTATTAACTTGCATTACATTGGCACTATATTTTTTCACTGTTTTACTGTTAAACTGTAATTAATTGAGTGTGAACTGTTCTGCTTTTACATTTAAGTGTGAATCTGTTTGCTTGTGTTAAATTGACCTAAGCTGAGTTTAAATATCTTTAGCAAAGTCTGGTTACAGGTTTTGCAGTATCCAGATCTGTTTGTGTGATTCCTATGTTTCCTGCTGCACCATCCTGTGTTGGCTGGGACCTACCTGCACTTAGTGGGAGTAAGTGAAGTGGTTGGAAGTGGTCTGGTATAGGGTGCTTGGCTAAGAGCTCAGGGACAAGGGTTGATTGATCAATTCCAGTGTTTCCATTTTACTGTCATTTTTGCAATACTTAAACCCTGCATTTGCAAGAGTTTGTACTTGTTTGTGCATTGTACACCACCACCGTGCTATTTTAACCTTTTGCAAGGTATCTCAGCTGCATTTTTTCCCTTATCAGCACTCCTGTGTAGGTGAGGCCCTCCCTTGCACCTACTGCATTGATTTTATCCAGCCTTACTCACACCTATAGGTAGTCTCCTCAGATAGTACCCACTCTACTATCCCTGAGCTCTCCTCCACAGATTCTGACAACCATAGATGGACAATTTCCTATGGTTTCTCCTGCTAGTCTGGTTGATATGGGCATCCTGAGACAGTGTATCAACTGCCTCATGTACACAGACAACCCTCTACTACTACCACCTAGGAACACAATATGTGAGAGATCAATTGCATTAAGAACCTAGAATCCTTGCTGTCTCAATCACAAGCCAGTACATCTGGCACTGAGAAGGTTGTCTGCTCAAACACCACAAACACCACACCTCTAACACCACCCCCAACTGTACAACACAGTGGAGGTACTCAATAAAAACATATCTAAACAAAAGAGACCTCTGAGGCAAAAACATACACACACATACAACCCACATCACCAAATACCATACATAGTACACACACCTGTGTCTCACAACTTTTAAGGCCCAGCCATAAACCCAATATACTAGTCATAGGAGACTATTGTGAGACACACAAGATGCGTCCCTCACCAGGCTAGACAAGGAGAAAGTCACGGTAAGTTGCTTGTCAGGTGCTAGAATCCATCATATCACACATGCACTCAAGTCTCTCAACAACAGGTACTGTTATGAGTATGTCATAGTCCATGTTGGTGTGAATGACTTCAGATGTACCTCTCTGGACTATATGAAGAGAGACATGATTGAGCTCACTGAATATGTGTCCCAGGAAGGTACATCCCTAGCCTTAAGCAGCATCCTATGGTCACCCAGAATGATGGTGCAATACAAACAGAAAATTATTTACTTTAACAATTAGCTTAGTTTCTGGTGTCATTCCAAGGGGATCCAGTACTTGACAGCCTGGGAGGACATGATTGACATACTACAATGCTTTGCCAGAGATGGCCTTCATCTGTGTCCCCTGGGCTTTAGGCTTCTGGCAAAGGCTCTTGCCTCCCCCATAGTGCTTTTTAGGCAAAGTCATGAGGACAAAATTACCAATGTGAAAAATTCTTCTAAATGAAATTTAAAGATCATGCTGCTAAACGCTAGGAGTCTTAGCATGAAACTGCACTCATTGCAAGCATTCCTTACCCTGGAAGATGCTGATATTTGTGCAGTCACTGAAACCTGGCTCAAAGCTGCGGAGAGCACCCCAACCTTACCAGGTTACTCATCCTACCATACCTTCAGACTCCAAATGGAGGGCTACAAAGCCAAAAAAGGTGCAGTTTCAATATTTATCAAAGACATACATACCTCCAGGCTGGTCAAACAATATGACGCATGGGAGACATTCCAGGTGCAGTTTACTGTTAACAAAACACCTATTCAAATCGTAGTTAGCTACAGACCCCCAACCATGACTCAGGACACTCATTCCACCTATCTGAACTTACTTGAATCCAAGATTCAACCCTCTACCCTGATCCTGGGCAGTTTTAACTACCCAACCATAGAGTGGAAGACTTATTCTAGCCCAAACATGAATGCCCAGAGATTCCTTGACTTCGTCAATGCCAATGCATTGGATCAGCTGATCGAAAACCCAAAAGAGAAGTGAAAATATCCTGGACCTGGTACTAACTAACATGAATAGCCGCTGTAGCACCCCTACAGTTTCATCCTCCTTGGTAAAATCCAACCATGAAGCAATCACTTTCGAAGTCACCATCTCCCCTGATCCCCCCCCCCTCCTTGCTAGGGTCAAACATAAACACTTTTCCAAAGCTGACTACAACTTCCTGAGAGCAGGTATAAGCAGCTTCACAGCCACTATCCCTTCAGTTGGAACTAGCACTAATGTCCAAACCTACACCAAAGAACTATATTAGCAGCTACATAGCTGCCATGGATTCAGCAATACCTGACAGAACCAAATCATCTTCCTCAAGGAAGAGTAAACCTGTTTGATGGACAGCATGAATAAACAAACTCTATAATAAAAGAAAAACAATTGCTGTCCAGGACCAAGAAGGAGCAGGTGCCAAGTTGGAAGTAATTTCTCCTTTGTCTGAACAAGCAAATAAAGTCACTGGTGAAATCCTCTAAGGCTAACTTCAAGTCCCAAATGGCCACATCCACTAAGAACAATCACAAGGTCTTCTTCACACATGCCTGCAATCTCAAAGATAACACTCAAATCTGCTCTGAATTAGTGGTCAAGAACACCCCATACACAAATGCGATAGATATAGCCAACCTGCCTGCATTACAAGTTCAGTGAAATCTTCACCCCCCCCCTGTCCCCCCATCAGTAAACCAGAGCATCCCCAGCACATGCCCCCCTCCCCTCATCACCAGGGACCAGGTCTTTAATGCCCTCTCAAAGACAAAAAAATACAGCTTCCATGGGATCCAGCAATATCCCTGGCTGCATCCTACATGAACTCAGGCAAGAGCTCTCAGCACCATTAGGCACCCAATTCAACCAAAGCCTGAGCACCGGGGTCAACCCAGCCGAATGGAATACAGGCACTGTCATCCTTCTACGCAAAGGTGGAGCATCCACTGATCCAGGCAATTATAAGCCCACCAACCTAACTATACTGATCTGCAAGGCCATGGAACACATTATCATGGAACTTACAAACAAGGACATTGGCAACCTCCAAAAGCTTGACCCCATGCAGTTTGGTTTTGTCAAAGGGAGATCATGCCTGTTAAAGTTGGTCAAGTTCTTCAAAACAGTCACCAAAGCCATGGACGAGAGGAAGACCATGCACACCACCTACCTTGACTTAGCCAAAGCTCTCCCAGCTAAGCATCAACCCATATGTTACCAGATGGGTAGCTAACTGGTTCACTGATAAAATCCACACAGTAAAAATAGGGGAAGCCACCTCTAGTAGTAGACTCGTAATGAGTGGCATACCCCAAGGATCAGTCTCGGGGCCTCTACTGTTTGGGATATACTTTTCTGAGGTGCAAGCCAAAAGCAGTGGTCTGTGGCCAGCCAAGTTTGCAGATGGCTGAAAGCTGGGTGCTGTCTTAAATTTCCCTAGTGATGTGAACATCCTCCAAGAGGGCCTTACACAAACTAATGACTGGTGCCAGAAGCATGGCCTCAAACTGAATGCCAAGAAATGCATCATTATCTGCTTTGGAGAAAATGGCATCCCCACTAATTATCACATTAATAACAATATACTAAGCATGCAATCAGTCATGAGGGACTTGGGCACCCTGGTTAATAGCAACCTGACTTTTGACCACCACGTTGCCTCCATTGTACAGAAGGCTTTCTACATACCCCACCTCATAAGTAAGGGTATTTCATCCAGGAACAAGGAGGTCATAACATCCCTGTACTCTTCCCTTATCAGAACTATTATTGAGTACAATGCCCCCTTCAGCATGTACCTTGCCAAGCACATGCAGCAGCTGGAGAGACCACAGAGGATCTTGACCAGGAAAATCCAGGGTCTCAAACACCTATCCTATAAAGATAGGCTAAAAGTCATGTCCCTCTGCTCAGTCTCATACAGACTGCTCAGAGATGACCTATCTCTGGCATAGACCCAGCCTTGATGGAGTTGTTGCATATCCATAAGTCAAACTCCACTCATGCAACCCTCATGCAAGGCCTCAACCTGGTCTATGACATTAGTAGAACTTGTTGGTGGGATAGATTTGTGTCCCAAAGACTTCCCCATCTGTGGAATAGACTCATTCTCCATGTCAAGCAGAGTACCTCACTAGCCCTCTTTAAGACCTGGATGACTAGATGGGAAAACATAAAATACACCCCTGGGATCTCACCCGTGTCTCTGTTGGACAGAGGAATCAAGTGCTGACTTTGTGGGAACATGGGAGAATTTCTTGGCTAGGATTATAAGGGCCTCTGGGCAAACAGCCTAGTATCATTCTATGAACCTATGAAAATTTGTGCTGTGATATAATTTATATAGACTTAACTTCAGCCTTTAATAGGGTCATACACAAAAGACTGATCAATAAATTAGAACAACTAGGTATCGATGTGCTATTGATAAGATGGATAACTGCATTGTTTACAGATAGGATATGCCAAGTACCATACAGCAATTGGACAGGTGAAATTCTAGGTTGTATCTTTCAGATCTTTCATTTTCATCTGAAATATTATACAGTCTGTGTACAGATGACTTGAAAATGGGTAAACAGATTACATCTGTTCAGGTAGGTTATGTCTATAAAAAAATTAACTAAATTGACCATTTAGGCACTCCAAAAACTAAGCATATGAGATTTGGGAGACATGGATGGAAGGGTGAATATTTAATACAGTGCATAGTTATTGAAACTGCAGACTCATTTAAGGACCTGAGTATATGGGTACAGCAAGCTGTGTGTTTTCCTAATTATGTCAACAAACTGATTGACGATAGTTAAAAACCTATAGACTTATAAAAGATTTATAAAGTCTTGGAAATCAGAAAAAAATGAAATCTTTATTTTAAGTTACATTAGACCCAAACTAGAGTATGGAATAGCAATGTGGAAATGGTATAAGAAAACAAGCATGAGTAAATTGGAAAGGGTACAGCTGAAATATATAAAAGACATTCATAGATGTGAAAGTTTAAGTTATTATGAAAGATTATAATAACTGATCTTGTACAGTGCCTCATATAGTTATCTAAGATGAGACCTTATTCAGGTATATAGGGAATTCAGAGACAACTACCTCTGGGAATGTTTTGGGTTATCAAAGAGTAGCAGACAATCATCAGATGACCTATGCAGAAGATTATATAAGAATGAGAGATGTTTTAATCCTTTCTCTGAGGGAGTAGCTGACACATGGACTAGACTAACAAATTATATTAAAGCAATCACTGGTTTAGATATTTTAAAAACAACTTGGGCACTTATTACGGGAATGACTGTTTATAATATTGGCAGCTTAGCAGGGCATTATTGTTAGTGTCTGAAATATTTGTATGTAGGTATGTAATGCACCCAGTGAGTGCTGTGTTAGGCTACACATCCCTTATGACTCCACATTGGGTTAAGCAGGTAATCCAAGAATGAATGAAGAAAGAAAGAAAGAAAGAAAGAAAGAAAGAAAGAAAGAAAGAAAGAAAGAAAGAAAGAAAGAAAGAAAGAAAGAAGATGAAAATTAAGAATCCCAGTTTGTTATTTTGAGAGCAGACCGTGAAACCCTGAAACAAGAGGTAGCATGTAGTTTCTTCTCACTGTGTGACTAACGTATGAAATTGCAAACACTGAAATAATAATGTACAGTAATGAATAGGGGAGTAACCCTTATAACTGGAAATTTCTCTGTCTTCTCTATTATTATGTGATCTCAAAGCTGGTTATATGCATATGATGGGATCTGGAGGACAGAGTATACTCCTAGCAAAAATGATTATATAACAGACTTTCCTAGCTCTTGATGAAAAGCTAGTAGTAGAACCTTTTGTCAAGCTGCTTTTCAGTAAGTTAAACATGTTTGGTCATCTGGGGCTTGATGAGTCTGCTGTCAGGAAAATGGATTGTAAAAGTCAACATCATGTATTTACCCAAATGTTACAGTAGAAATAGCTTGTCAGTTGAATGTATACTGAAAAGAAGGTAAGCTACAAAGGGAAAACGGACATCTTGTATTTTTGAAAGAATGGAAAGCTGAAATTCAGTAAGCAGAGCTCGATAAAGCAGAAAAAACATGTAAAAGAAAGAAAAAAAGCCTCTTATTATACCTCAGCTGGTAATTTTACTGCTGTCTGTAAAACAAACAATATTGCACCATAGTAGACATAAAAAGTAGACAAATCGGATAATTATGACACTCTCCTTTATGCAACCACTGATGAAAGTCTGAAGACATCATTACACATGGCAAGAGACAAGGTTAACCATATAGAAGAGGCAGTGGCAGACACAGGTGGCAAATCTAAAAATGTAAAAGAAAAGTCAAATAGCCACTGCCCGCAAAGAAAATGCATGGACTGAAATATACATATTCATAAGTGCTGCACAGGATGTCAGTGAATGTATACATACATATTAGATCAGATTAAGATTCCTACCAAAAAACTGTGACTTTTTTGACATAGACAAAAAAATAAAAAGACAGATAATACAGACTTTCTGTTTATAAAGAGTAAAGAGAAAGGTATTATCAGAAACATATATGACATTAGAGAAAATTGTAGACTTTGCAAGGTCACTAACAGTTTCAAAAAATGCAAGCTAAGAAGGCTGCAAATCAGGTGTGATTGACAAAGAAGATGGTGAGAAAGTTATGTTTGAAAATTAAAAGAGTAAAGAGATAAGAAAAAGCACACACTAGAAAAAACAAGATAGAAATGGGGGGGGGGCTACACCCACACAAATTCTTGACTCAGCAAATAGAAAATACGTGTAAAGTGTATGAAGAAACAAAAAAGTTGTAAGAGTGTATAGAAAAAATGGCAAGCCTCAGTACAGAGGTATATGATAAAAGATATATAAATATTCAAGAGTAAGATCACATATATATAGAAGGCATCAAAAGACAATAAAATGTGTCTTAAAAAAGAGAGTCACAGAGAAATGAGGCTAGTCATAAATTCAGATGAACCTGTGAACATACTGACAAGAGATTAAATAGTAATACTCATTCGTTAACCACATAGGCCCACCGAACACACATTCCCTTCTCGGGGGCAACCTGGAAACAATGTCTGGTTAAGTGACTTGCTCAAAGTCGCACAGCAGGCAAATGAGGGCTGATGAAATCAAATCCTGTTCTGCAGGAACTACAGCTCACATCCTTACCCTCCGCTCCAAGCACGTATAAAAAGCAAACCCGCAGCATAAGCTGAAGCAAGAAAATGCAGGGACATATGGCTGCTACTCAAACCTGGCCTCATGAAAGCTGGCTTTCTGGAAGCAGCAGAAGTATATGACAAAGTGACAACAGCCATTTTCAGTGTTCTAGAAGGAAATGGATTTAATCTAGTTATCAAGTAGCAAAGACACTGGAAACAATATATATACAGATAGCTCTCAGCTGACTAAAAGACAGGAAGTAGGGAGATGATGAAGTTTCAGGGTATAGTAGAAAAATGATAAGATAATATGCAGTGTGAAGATTTACTACTTCAAATGAATCAAGTAAGAGACAAAAGCATTACGTAATACTAACACTCAAAAGAATAAGGGTTTACATGCGCCGATGAATGAACTACCAAAAGTAGCTTGAATAAATGTCATCAAAAATGGTTATGGAGTAATCTATAGCTACTTGTAAAGAATGAAGACTTGTCAACATGTTCCATCATGCAGCTTACCACATCCACGTCTGCTTAAACAATATTACTCCTACATAAAATATTTGCAATGTTTACACTACAGAGACACTAAAATATCAGATAACCCACCATTTAATACATTGTAGACTCAAGCAGTTCCCTTCAATACAAGAAATAATACACAGAAAGAGACTAACACGGCAATAAAAGATCAGAAAAAAAATATTTTCTTCATTCACATTTCAAGGCATTCATAAATTGATAATTATGCTAATCCAGTCTTCAAACCTGAAAGTCATCAAGGAATACTGAGTCCTTCAAGTTAGGATTGAAAACTAAATTTCCTACCAAGACATCTAGGTTATTTTCAAAACTTTCTACTGTATTTTACATGCATATGTGAACAGGAAGCATGCTGTATATGACTGAGATAGTCAAATACAAACTCTTTAGTTTCATGGGATTAGGGCCAATAGTGAAATATGCATTTTCATGTTTGTGAGTACAAATGCTGGAATAAATGTTTATATTGAGAAATACTGGCAATAACACTGAATTAAAAACCAAAATGAATATAACCCTATAGTACCTACAATGAAATGTTATTTTTTTATAGCTTTCCATGCAACAGAGTTCTTTAACAGACAGTGTTCTTTTAGTACTAATTCAACTTTTGTCAATTGTCCAATAGAATAACAACAAAATGCATTATTATATTCTAATATTGGCTGTACATAATTTTTGACTAAGTTTGCCAAAATAACTTCATCTCTTAACATTATAGGTTTCATCATTAAGCCAAGTTAACACATGGCTTTGTACTGGGTATGTATATGTTTATCAAAGTAAATACTGCCACTTTTTAAGACAGAGTCATAAAGTGTGAATGATCTACCAAGAGTGGGCCTTCCAAAAAATATGACTTTACATCTATTAGGTTTGAGGTATAAACTCAATGTATTTGACCAAGATATAATGTCCTATAAGTAAAAGAACATTGTACTCAGATTATCTTTGAAAACTAATGTAAAAACATTTTTTATCGCCTGCATATTTTCTAATCAAATGCTTACTGTGTCCAGTGATTCCAGCAAACACTTGATTAAGCAAAGTGGGTACCAGTATGGAACCTTGTAGAACTCCTGCTTCAACAGGTACTTTTATCTGAACTGACACCATGTATTACCACCATATGAGTCCTTCCAGTAGATTAAAAAGAGTTATGTCTACCACTAATTAATATATTTCAGTGGCTGAAGATATAACTTCTTTTGACAGATACCCCATAGTGCATGACAATAGCCCATTCTGCATGACAAGTGCTATTTGATCATAGATCTCCTCTAGATTTGTTAAAGTAAATCTATTTTTAATGAAGTCATACCGAGTAATGTCCACTAATGCTATGATATTCTCATTGTCTTGTAACACATCCAAAAATGTATATTTCATAGCATTTCCATGTTTAAAAGTAAGAATAATGGACCTGTAGTTCTAAGCATCATGCTTGCTACCTTTTTATGCATAGGTTTAACAATGGACATTTTCCAAGCTCCAGTGACTGTCCTAGTCTCCATTACAGTATCAAAGGTAGTACTCAAAACTGAAAGTAGTTCATCTTGAACATTAGCTAGTAAGATTCCAGGGATCAAATCAATGAAATCTATGAAACAGAGAATAATGTCCCAGTCCCAGCTTTGTATCCAAGCCTGTAGAAAGTTAGAGAAATGCATGGCTAACATAAAGAAAAGTTGTAAGAATTGCCAATGGGAAAAGTATGATGTGTAGACAATAGTTAGATAACATGCCGAGTAAGTATAGAAATTCACTACATTCAACTGAATGGGCAAAACCATCCATCCTGATACTAAAAAATTATGAAGTGAAATTGCATCTCTAAGTGACTTTGAACAAAAATAAATGAAGAAATGGGCTCTGATTGAACACATGCATATCTTACCCACAGGATAGACTGCTTTAGTCAAAAATATGAGGCAAAACAAGCATTCCCCTTTTTCAGAGGTACATTGATCTTGGAGTTATTAGCAAGGGCAGAGGGAAGACAGCACCCTTCATTGAGTAGTACAGCAGGTGTAAAGCCACCTGCAAAAATGCTTAAAAGGTATGACAACATGTTTTGCAATTTGCTTTTTTATTCAAATTACTTTTTATTTGTCAAACTGTAGGAATTCACACTAGCAGGTTTCACACATCTGATAAGACTTTGTTTTGATCAGGACTCAGTTTCTTCTCATCTGCTGCCCATATTGTTCTGTATCTACTTTTTCACAAACAGCGTTAGAAGGTCCTGCTTCCATCAGACTGTTCTCATTGGTATTTGTTATGTATCCATCCTAAATGTACACTCATGGTAAAACATTAGCAACTATATAAAAACTGCAGCTGTTATATAAATCACAATTTTATGCTTCATAAATGCCAAACCCTGCTTGTGCACATGTATACCACTGAGCATGTGCAGATGTAACACCTGTAATATTTGCATTTTTGAGTTTACCAACCAAAATGATTTTATTACAAAAAGGTTGTGCAATCAATGCTCTGAAGATATATTTTCATTTTGTTGTAAGATGAAAACGCTTTATTATATTGGTATCTGGCAGATAGTTAGTCATTTGGGTTGTCCAACCTTTTCGTAATAAATTGATTTAACCTAAAACATCCACCTGTTTTGTAATAAATTGATTTTAATATAAAGCTTCCACCTTTTTTGTAATAGATCGATTTTAACATAAATCTTCCACCTGTTGTTTTTTTTTTTTTTTTTTTTTTTTTTAATTATTCTGTGCACTGTTTTGGTTGGTGCACAGCCACTGGTTTCAAGGATCTTGGTCATTTTATGAGTTGTTGAACTCTTGTACAGTTTAGAGCACAGGCAGGTTATAATAATTCTTGTCATATATACCCTTTGACAAGGATATTTCTGATATGCTAGCAACAAAGTCAGTCAAGACAATACAGCTGTCAACTCATGAGACAATTAGTAAAAACTGTTATAATTTATTAATAACATTTTTAGTTTTAATTATTTATATGCTACATTATGATTGTTATATACATGCATACTGTTATTACAGCATTTACTCAACAGATATTTAAATCTGTGGCTGCAAAAAATTATGGCCTTTAAATTAGACACTGGTTGTGTGACCCTTTTTGTTGTTTATTCAGATGTATTGTATTTGACTGCAGAAACAGAACTGATCATACAGCGACTGTCATTGTTTTATATGTGATTCTTGCATTCAAGACATTTGATGTTTATGCTGCTGGTTATTTATATTAGGTTTGATTATTTTGAGAGATAGTGGAACTGTGATTAGATTTTCACTTTCTGAAATGCAGGTATTGTTTAGTTATTTAAATTTCTGCAGTGGAGCTGTGCAGATGAAAAGTGTAGACAGTGCTTTTCTTCCCATGGTGTTTGCCCTTTTTCACCATTGTGCTGCCATAAAATTAGTTTATTAAAATAAGGGATGAAAAACCACTTATTTTGCCTTTTGTGTTTGTGGTACATCAATGCTCATTTATCAGTTTTGTGGGATTCAGTTGTCTCTGTTTCCAGTGCACAGCGATGGCTCTAACCTTTTCATAGTCTTTAAATCAGAGAGAGAAAATCGTACCCTTTTCAAACTGGGTCAAGCTTTAGGCCTGGATACAATGAGCTCACTTTTACAAAGGAGTCTCAATGTATAGGCAAATCAGATATACTCAAAATATGCATCATGATCAACAAAACCTTTAACTGCTGTGTCACAAATTTACAGTTCTTGTGTAATATACTACCATAGTAATCTGAGTGCATCTCATATTTAGGTTCAGAGAGCCTTTGGCTCTGCATAAAAAAATGTATTGTGTAAAAAATGGACTTTAATACTCAAAAGATCTTCACATGCTATTAACAAAAGCAAAAACTTAAACAAAAAAAGAAAAGGAACTTTACTTGGCACTCAGAAGGTAAGGCACGACATGTGTCATGAAATTTATAAGGAGTTTGTAGCAATCACTATTCCATAATTGGGGATTTCAGACTCTCTGTAACAGCCCAAGGCCTAAGGCCATCAAATGATAGTGCAGCTGGCTTGAGATGTGGGCTTGGATAGAACAGGTCTTTTACCAGCTGTTTGCCAAAATGGCTGTAAATAGAGTCAGGCACAATAATCACAAACAGCATATGACTATCAAACATTACTTTTGCAAGTCCATTATTGTATAGCCAAATCTGAGCTGTACTCTAGGATATTAAAATCTTTCCTCCTTCATGTAATTCATGACTGATGTCTGCCCTATAAAGCATGGTCTAAGTCACTTATATCTGTGAGTCATTTTACTAGTACTGATTAAATGAGGTTCACTTTTAGCTATTGTTCCAAATGGTGACTTGATTTAAAATACAGCAAATCACTTAGAAGAAAGAGAAGAACCTGAAATAATGTAAGTGAGGGAGCAGGGATTGAATTAATGGACTTATTTGCCAAATAGGATTCCTAGCATTAGCAAGTCTAAAGTAAAACAAGTAGTAATAGTAGAGAAGGGAAAAATAAGAGTGTTGATTCTGATGTGGTCATCTTCTGACATGCTTCATAAAAAGGTACGTCTGCTTTGACAGAACAGTGACATAGTGGTATACTGAGAACAATAATGCATGCTAAAAAGATTTCTAGGACTCATTACCATCCTTCTCCTGCTGTTTCTGCAGTAGTTCAGGGAATGAATAATCAGACTGGTACTATTCACTTTTCTATTCTGTGCAGGAAGGATTTAAATGACTTCTTACAATATTACGCTTTACACTGAGGGATTGTTTTGACTGAATGCAGGATAATTGATGGATCAGATTATAGAGAACCCCTGTAACTGAAATCTCAGTACAAAATATTACCACAAACAAATCATCTGCAAAGCCTGCAATTCAGACAGTTTATCTCAGTCTGATAAGGTGAACCCCAGCTGGGTAATCATAAGGTAACCCCTGCGGCTCCTGCCACACATGATAATCCAGTCCCTAGAGTTAAACACATCCTTAAGCATCCAGCCAATGCCTGTTACCAAGCACAGTTCTGCAGTTCAGATAAAAGGTTTATTCCACTGCTTACAGGTGGGTGTTTAAATAACTTTGCAACATTACAGCCATAATCATATATTCATACTTAGACAAAGTCAAAATAAAAAAATCCTGAATCAGTGATAAATGTAAGTGACTGTAAAATGACACAGTACAACTGTTTTTGTTTTTCCCTCTGAAATAAAGTGCATGATTTACATGAGTAAAACATCCCACAAATCTACTTTTCCATGTTATCTTTTTATTCAGTACATAAGAGCAATGAATTCCCTTGACACTGCTACCTTTCATGAATAATAAGCAGGCTACAGTACCCTCACTGATCAGCTTGTAATGCTGCAGAAACACAGTGCATTTTTTTTTACTGGAAAGGAAATGCATGGGAAAGGAATGAGAAATATCATATTTCTCAAAGTCTTTCCTTTTCTAAACATGCTTGGCATTTTAAGCACAGTATTTTTCCACCTTTTTATGAAAGCCATGTTTCTGCAGTGACCAAGGTTTCCTTCCTTTAATCGTCTTTACTATAAAATATTATGTGGAGCAGGGCTTGTATATCTTGGCCTAGAAAGATTGTATTTAGTGTGTGAATTTCAAAGGTCATGGTGTCTGTTTTGACTGCAAAATAAGGAGTGAAGTTCAGAAATTCTGAATTTTATCGAGGCTGCATTATAATATCCATTTCAAGTTTGCAGTCACCCATATCAATGTGTACCTAAAGATTATACTCTGAGACCACAAAATACTTCAGGTTTTTATTTTAATAAAATCAATTTAATTAAAAAAGGTTGTTAAGTAAATGTAATTTCTTCCCTTTTTTGCTGATATGTATTGCCAAAACCCCTGAACGATCACCAAGTATGGCAAAACCTGATCATAACAACAATACCACATAAAAACGTATTATTGTTAATTGGGTACGGTTCAGAATAATGAGGATTTGCAAATATATGTAAAAGAGAATATAGGGTTACTACATAAACAGACCTACAGTTCATGCAGATCTTTATCACTGACTTAGCCTGTGATTGAGTCTGCTTTCATTACATATCACAAGTCGATAATGATAATTACAGAGCAGAATGAGCAAATGAATGAAGGTAGGAGCGAGTGAGAGACCAAACGAGAAAGTGAGTAAGAGAATGTGACTAAGTGTAAGTCAGTCAGTAGGCAAGAGAGTGAATCATTGAATTGATTAGATGTTTGAAAGCCTTAGATTGTGCTAAGCGGGAGTTTTAGGTGCATGAACTGAGCAATCGCAGAGAGCTTTATTATGCAGCAGTATTTTCTATAGCAGCCCAGCTTTACATTTTTTGACTAAAACACAAAAACATAGGACTGTAAGACCAGCCAGGCAAAGCCTGCACTTGATCTTAGCAAGGCAAGTGTGCAGAAATACACACAAATCTTCAACATGGCAAAGTATAATGCTATATTCTTGGTGATAAAGAGGGAAATGTTTACAGGTAAATATTAAAAAAGCTACATGTTTATAAGGATGTCTCTATGATGAAATCACAATGACTTCCCTGATTGACCTATGGGATATAGTGTCTCTGGCCCACTGAGGAACCCCTTGTAGGGGGTAACCTTGACATATGCATCAGATGGAGGGCTACATGGTATGACTGATGGTCAGAATATCATTGAGGCCCAACATAAATCCTGTTAAGGCCATAAAAATGTTATTTTATGGAGGATGGAACACAGAAATATGGCTGTATTGCTGATGTGGTGAAAGCACTTAACACTTAACAACCCCATCATATGGATAACTACTTTATTAAATCAACAAAAAATGGTAGTCTGTCAGATATTAACAAAGCCAAGGCACACTTGGATGTATTGAATACTGAATGAAGAAATTAGGACAAAGCAGATGATTGAAACTGCAGTGGAGGGAGAACAATATATTTCACATTTTTGTAACAAATGACAGGGAAGACATTTGGGAGCAAGTACTATTGTACTGAAAGCATTACATGAGTGAGTTGAGGGTGGTCCTTACAGGAGTGAGTTAGTAAAACGGCAGTCTCTGAATGCAGAGCAGTTTTAAACATGCAGTAGTTAGACGACAAGGACAGCAGTAAGGTAGGTAATCTTGTGTTAGATGGGTAGACAGTCTGTCTTAGAAAGAGTAGTGCATCAAGGTTAATTTTTATTAGTATGCACAATCAAATGGCACATTTTATTCTGTTATATTTGAAGTTTGTAAAGGTTTGCTTTTAACAGGGATGCAAGAAGGAATCATGTTAGTGGTTGGTATAATGGTTAAGGTACATGCCAGATACAAAGTGCAGCATTTGATTTTCAACTTTGAAGGGGAAATTGGATAGGTTTAAAATGACCCACGTGGGCAGCTAGCCTAGTACTTACCTATGAGTCAGCATTTATCCTGCATTCCTGACTGTTTATCTTGCTTCAGTTGACTTTTAACATTGAGGCAAATGTCTTCTGTACAAAGTCGATGTGTAAGGTGATAGGACTGGTAAGAAGTCCTAAATGGCACCCGAAAGCCAGAAACAAGATACTTTTTCAAGTGTATTTCCAGATGGGACCCTAACTGCCCACACTTTATAGCTACATTCTTCCAGAAAATGGTTCCAAACAACATATCCATAGCTGTGCCAAAATTAAAAACAATTTGCTTTCAGACAACTAATAAGAGAATATGAGTAGGTCTTGTTATAAATGATTCCTAGCAGCCTCTGTTGAAGGTTCAGATATTGAGAACAATAGTTATGGTTCTGAATAACACCTAAGTTGGCAAATATAGAAAAGGGTCATAGTCCTAAAATGGAATCTTAGAAAACAACATTGAGGAGTTAAAAATGTGTCAAACATAGGATTTACAGCAACCTTTAATATATATTTCCCTAGTAGAATAAAAACTATATGAGGGAAGATATGCCTAGACCATGTGATTACATTTCTGAAAAGAGTAGACAGTGGGAGACAGAGTCAGAAACAGTTCTCTTCATACCACTGTACTGTTGATAAATTCAGGGAGTCAAAGTAAGGCTGTGGTGGTGCTACATCCTTTATAAACCCCTTTTTGGATATATGCAGTAGGAAATTGGAGTTTAGATGATAAAAGTAAATGAACTGTTATGACCATTGTATTTTACACAGAGTGAGTGGCAGGGTTATCGGACAGCTACTGCCCTGGACATGGGCAGTCATCACTAAATGCAATCTTTGGTATTGACTAGCATTTCTATGGTATTACATTGGGATGAAACGGCTAGGCTTAAAATGATCTCCAGGTAGATAGCCTAGTAACCTCCTATGATCCTATGATTAGACATCATGGCAGACAGAAAAGAGTTAGGACTGAGGTTGTTTCCAAAGGGATGTAAAGGGCCTTGTAGAAAGTGAGCGGCTCATAATGTGGCTGACTGAAATGAACATAAAGGTATTAAAAGCACTAAAGAATTCTAAGTAAAGGTCACCTGTACTTTCTGTATCATCTGCACCAGGATGATTCCAAAAGGCGATTGATTGAAATATAATATATTAATACAGGACATGCTGGTAGGCTGGAAGAAGAAAGAATGGCAGGATATGAGTGACTTTTTCAGTTTGGAGGCAAGGTTTCCATGGTTTTTAATACAGCACTAAAAAGAATGGCCAAGAAGAAGACAAAGGTGTCAATTACTGGGTCAGGGTTTATGCAATCAGTGCCTTTAACCGGGAGTGGAATGGTTGTAGGATCTCTGGACTATTCTATTAGTAGGCAGAGCTCCATCCAGAAGTAACAAACAGCACAGAAGCCAATGCACCACTTTATTCTCCTGGTACCTCAGCTTTTCACCTTCAAGGGATAAAGTTATCACAAAACACACAACCTTAAATACACATACCCTTATTGATTAATTAATCAATCAAACAGTAAAACAAACAGTGAAATGATTGAACAACCCACCAGGTACTACATCATCTTTTCAATCCCACAGCATTATAAAATTCTAATACATAAATTACATACATATATAAATACATAAATATATGTGTATGCACCCTTCCCTTACTAATTTAAACACATAAATATATATATATATCCATATACAAAATACATAAAAATGCACACACAAACTATCCCCACCTTCAAAAACCAAACATTTACAGAACTTCAAACTTTCAAAAATTCAAACATACCTCTAAATTTAATTTCCCAGGGTAAAGGGTACCATAATCGAAAATATATGTAGTTTCCAATTGATTTAACATTGAGCGAAAGTCCTACCCTCAACCCTGCAGGTTGTGCCGAAATACTGAAAAATAGAGAAGCCCCATTGAGACCATACTCAGAATTAAAGTGTTGAGCTACCCATGCCTAATGTCAGCCAAATGTTCCAACACCCATATTTTTGCCATCCTTTTAGTCTGCCCTGTGTACCAACGAGTAATTTACATCCACATCCCAAAATATAAATGACCCCACAAGATTTGCAATTACATTTTTCATTTGCCACATATTTACGGCCATTAATAGTGGATCTTGATAAGTTACGTATTCTATTACATACACTGCAATTGCCACATGCAAATGACCCCACCTACTTGAAAGTGGACTGCACAATTCTGACTGGTCTGTTAAGTAATTTCTTTAAATTACAATAGTGACTAAAGGAAAAGGTCACCCTCTCAGGAAAAATTGTGCTTAAAAATTCATCTGAAATAACCATAGGCCATAAGTCCCTAATTATTTTCATAAAAAATTCTGAAACGGGACTATACCTGGTAACATAAAATAACCTCGCCACTTCCTTTGTACCATTGTCATTCACCCTACCAGAAATGGAGCCAGCTTGAATGAACCTTCTTACTTCTTCCCCACCCTCTACCTTTTTCTTTGCTCTTCTCAACACCTCCTTCGAATACCCCTTACAGGCAAGTGTACACTCCACCTCCAACAAATAATGGTCCAGCAACTTCACATCAGAGGTATTCATATATACACGTTTAAATTCCTCAAAAGGTAGAGACTCAATAAGATGGGGAGGGTGCATACTTGAAGCATGTAAAACATTATTGACAGCTGTGGGTTTTCAATATGGTCTATGTAGAACTATCTGGTCTTCATCCACAAAAAAACATAGATCCAAAAAAATTAATGGCATCAAACTCCACCTGATAACTAAATCTCAAACCATGTGGGTTGCTATTCAAACATTCAAAAAATTCCACAAACTCATCAATGGTACCCCTGCAGACAAAAAAACAGGTCATCTATAAAACATTTATAGATGACCACCTTGTTGCTAAAATAATCAGACGCATACATGTATTGTCTCTCAAACTTGCCCATATATATAATATAACATACGAGGGAGCAAATGAGGCACCCATTGCCTTACCCCCCCCCTTTTGCAAATACATTTTACCATCAAAAGTAAAATAATTATGGGGAGACACAATTCAAGTAATTCCAAAACATAAGAAGTTTGTGGGCAACAGCTTCTGAACCTCATCATACACTGATGTTAGTATACAGCAACAAAACATCCATAGTGACCCAAAATAATCATGTTTCCAGTTCAACCCTTTAATACATTCACACAACTCCTGACCATTCTTAATATGAGCTGGAACCATCATAAGATACTGTTTTAACAAAAAAATCAAGAAAGATGCCCACATTTTGCATGTAAGAACCTATGCCTGATACAATTCGTCTTACTGGTGAGTTCCACCTATCTTTGCGAATTTTGGGGATGGCAAAAAATATTGGGTCTCGAGGTATCTCAATGTGCAATTTCTTAACATCCAAAATTGTTAAAAAAAACAATCTTCCCTCTTTCTCCAACAATTCCAATAGCTCTTTATTGAACCATGTAACCAGGTTAAAGGACAAACATTCATAGTCCTTCTCTTGTTCTAATAAATCTAGAACCATTTTTTATATTGTGTGTTACTCATAATTACCCAGTTCCCTCCCTTATCACCTTCCTTAAGTACAAATGAGTTTATTTGCCCCCGTAGTTCCTTTAAAGCCTGCCATTCATCCCTACTCAAATTAAATTTCTTATATTCTTTCTCAATATTATGGTACAACATCTTTTCAAACAGGCAAATAACTTGACACAATTTGGGAGGAGAAAATTCACTCGAAAAACAGGGGAGTGGGGGAATAACAAGATGGCCATAACCCATATTAAATGCCATGCCACACTATCAGCTTCATTATTACTACACAATTCCTTATCACAATTACATTCCGCATTAAACTCATCATCATATTCATAAATAGAAACATTCATTAATGAATTATCAAGTTCCAAATCCAAACCACATGGCTGACTTACAGCTTTTTTGGAAAAATGAAGCTTCAAATGCAGTTTCCAGTAAAATCTACTAGCCTCAGTTAAGAGGCTTGCTAGTGTGGAAGACCTAGTGGGTACAAACTTAGCACCACCCAAAAGTGCACTTTCCACTACTGAAGAAATAGTCAAGCTGGACAAATTGATTATATTTAATAATTCTTGCACACATGAATGTTCTTGCTCGCATAAAGGTGTTCCTTCCTGAGTACCATTACTTTTACTAGAAGTATTTTCCCTTCACTGCTTCTGTTGTTTCTGCCACGATTCCCCCAGCTGGGGCTGCTGCTGCTCCAATTGGCTGTGTAGTAATGATGAATGTGGTAGGTCAGATGATGGTAGAAAAAATAATAGCTGTTTTAAGGGAACTAAGATAGATGCCTTGCCTTCGCAAGAGCCATCTGCTGTTTGTACATGGTAGATTATGGGCCCCAATACATAGCCTGATAATGGGCTATGTCTCTATGTTGTTGCGCTATGTTCCTACATTGCTGGGCTATCTTCCTATGTTTGGGACTGTGTCATGCTTCTTGAGATGAGGGCATAGCTACCTCTCTTGGTCAATAGGTTTGCAAAGCTTTGTATCCAGGCAGAATCAGAATTTAGAATTAAGGATCCAAGATTTAGGATTTAGGATCAAGTTCAGCTTTGATTTTCTGTGTAGAATAAAACACAGATTGGTGGTTCAACTATCAGCAATGGGATGTTGTCTTTTAGCTTCAGCCTGGAAAAATATTCAGGAAGTGAAGGCTCATCACAGCTGGTACTTCAGGAGCATTTAACCAGACTAAAGTATGCAAAGGCAAAAATTATTAATATAGTCAACATTTCAGTTATGTGGGAGTCTTGCTATATGAATATTTATTAGCTAGTGAAGTTATTGAATATTCATAAACAACTGCTTCCTAGAACATGTGCATCTCTATTACAGGTGACTTGTCAATCAAGTTTAATTTATATACACCACAATCGATTTGCATATGTCAGTCATGCTAGGAATGCCCAACCCTATGGTGGGAAGGGAAGGGGAGAGTGGTGTTCTGCACTTATGTCTCTTTGGAGATCATTCTTGCTGCTCTACTACAACTTGCAGATCTGACTTAAAACGCCTCTCTCTGGAGCTCTTGGCTACTGTAGTATGTCTTTTCAATTGTCGGAGCAAGCTCAGGCAGTTCTGGCTGGTCATTTTTCTTTAACTTTCATACATCAGTCTGCCTATATACCATTACGCCTTACATATGACTAGCACATGACCTTGATTTCAGGAGTGCAGCTAGAACATTCTGATTTGTGCTCATAAGCTCGTACTGCTGACCCCCAAACCATCTTCCATTGTAAAAAAGCAATCATATCTCTCAAAATTATGCCCCCAGCACTTAAATATGTGCATCATTTTCCACTACTCCCTCTACTAAATATATTGTTGCTAGATTTAGCAGGCCTCTATGAAACCAATATTGTACTGGAGGCATTCATTTAGACAGCTGTCTCCATAATAAGGCCTCAGAAAACCCTAATGTTGTCAAGCGATGCTCAGAAAAGTGTACTCAGGTAGAGTGCAAAGAGAATGCCTGGCTATGCCCCTGCTTGGTTTGGTTTTCTGACCAGCTATTTCAGTTTCAGGATGCAAATCTTCCCATGTGATTTTGCTTTATTACTATTTCCCTCCCTTTCTGATCTACATGTAGGAAACTTCAGTTTCATCTCTTTTTTATGCATTTCCTTTACTTTGTTTTGATTTTAGGGCATCAGTAATGTTGGCGAAGTAGGCCATTGCTTATTTGCTTTTCAGACTTCAGCTCTTAGAAACTGAGATAGGCAGAGATTGAGTCTTTTCAATGGAGTATTCTGACATTCCAAAACTGAGCAATAATCGTTATAGTTATTGCCAGTGTTCTTTCTTGCACTATTTTTCACATTTGATATTTTTATCAACTTAGCTTTAGACTGTAGGTAATGTAAACTGGACATTCCATGTCTGAATTCCACTGCAAGCGCACACAAGCACGCGCTTGTGCACACCCATTTTATGAATGCCTGGATTTGTATTACAGGCTACTGTTAAATATGACATTTTGTATCTCTGCCTTATAAATTTATATTTTCATTTAGTTGTTAATCAGGTAAGCTCACTGGATATATGTATCGCTTTTCATCATGGGTGACCCACTATCTGGTTCAGTGACCTGCTCAGACTAATACAGTGTGCAAATGGAGGCTGAGTATAACACCTGGACTATATAATGCAAATCATTACCAGCTCATAACCTTAATCTTCAGTGTTAACTGCCAGATTTTAATGCACTTGCATTTGTTATGTCTGTCAGTGTGATCATTTCAAGGCACTTGGGATAATAATATGCACATATGATATGCAAGACTTCCTTAAAATGAAGCAAATATGTGGCCCTTTGACTCCATGGGCATCTTAAATTCAGCAGACTATCATTTGCACCTTTGGATTGTTGTTGCATATGTACACATCTTCACTTCTGCTTCAGTTTCAGTTGACATTCTTGGCACTTATATGACATCTCTTGCTCTTTCTTTGCACCTTAACATTCCCAGGTGTAATCTCTCTAGCCTCTCAAGCATTTGTATTTTCTGATAATTGGGAACTCTTATTTTGTCAGCTATTAACCTTACGTCCTGAATATAACTTATTTCTTCTTTGAAAGAAAATCAAAGCAAATTTATTTTCTTGCCAATGATTTTTGTACAGGTCAGACCCTCATTGTAACTTCTTGCAGTAACTACATTTTTAAATTAGGATCAATATGACTTTGTAATAAATTTACTTTTTCTTCTCTGCCACTGTGGTATTGCCTAAAATATCTCTAGTTCTTTTTCCTTCAATTCTCTCTGTTTTTTTTTAGGTTCCTATGTTCTACTCATCATATCCATTGTGAATAGCTCCTTTTCTGAACTGTACTTTATTTTACTTTCAGGTCATACTTGTGTTAAATTAATAAATAGTATCCTGTCCAATCATAGTGGTGCCTGTTTAAAATGCATTGTAAGAGTTTTTTGGTCTGTTTCCACCAGAACATTTTACTGTAGACATACTCATGAAATATCTCATTCCATATACTGCTCCATACAGATTTTCTGCATCTGTAAATTCACTTACCCTACAGATAACTGTCTCATTCTCATTCAGGACCATTCTGACTGTCATCTGTTTGCAAGCTGAATTATTTTCATTAGAACATTTTAATGCTGAAGCTCCTCTAACTTGAATTTTGAGGATTTCAAACTATTTTCTTGTTTATAACGTCATCCTCATGTTGCATCTTGCTCTGTCAGCTTTCTTACAGACGTAGTTATCACAGATTTATTAGGTACAATTTTTTCAAGATGACTTCTATACTTCTATACAAGTGATCAATTTCCTTTGATTAGGTTGTAATTTCCTGGGCACAACTGGTCAGATTTACTTTTGGTCATTAAGTCACATCACTGAGATGTAAACATTAAGAGATCACTGTTTGTATAAGACATTCCTCATAGTTGTATAATGGCAGCATTAGTACACATAAGACATGGAAATGTGTGTGCTGGGTGGAGGGGCTTTTCTCTCACAGAGAGAGTTGTTTGACAACTGTCTCTCCAGTTGTGTGATTTTGTCTGTATATGGTTTTTTGCTTTTTTTGGCACACTTTCCTTGGATTTGTGTAAATAGATATAAAGGTCACAAAAAAATAGATGAATAGCAATCATAATCTTCAAATAGCCATACACCACAGTATAAAGAAATATTCTAGTACATTTAAAGCTAATGCAAAGTACAGGTTTAGTAAAATAAATAGTAAATGCAGGTTTTTGCAATAGAGACCCAAGTACTGACCCCCTCCACCAAAAAGGAAAAATCAAAGCACATTTATCTTTCCGAAAAACATACTCCAGTTACCCAACCAGTTCTAAACATAAAGAAAGAAGAAAAAATTAAATCTCAAAAAGTACCTAAAGTAATCTAAAATAACCTATCCTAGAGAATACTTAAACCCCCATGCTAAAGTCTGGTCATAAAACCATAATGCTGCAGTTAAAATTATTCCACATAAATCCCAAAAAGCACTTGGATAGCCATTTATACCACAAACCGCAATGTTTATTCACATAGACATGGCACCCACGGGTTGCTGGTGCCGTGTCTGTGTGAATAACCATTGCGGTTTGTGGTGGAAACAGCTATCCAAGTGCTTTTTGGAATTTATTGGTTACTGTTTGAGCACTTTTCCTCCTTTGTACTGTTATTATTCCACATAAGATATAGCACAAAACAATAGCCCATTGACATCATTGGAAAAAAAATGTTTGTAAGTTGCAGGTCCACCTGCAAAGTCTGCATACAGACAATGTTCTTACCATGTACTTCCCATTGTTATCCCAAATTAAATAACTTAATGGCTGGCATCTTGTTTTGCTAATAATACAGCTGACCTTTCCCTCACCGAGTTTCAGTTTCTGACTTTTCGGCATGTCTTTATTTATCATTTCCTTTATTTTTTCTTTCTGCACACACATATCCACCCCCCCAACACACATATTAGGTACCTCTTGCCAACACAATTGCCACCCCAACTTCAGATTTAATTTATCTTCCCTTAACTGCCCTGCCTTATTCTTGCTCTTTCAGCTTCTTCTAGCAACTCTGAACACACAAACTGCATTATGCATGTTGCTAACTTTGGACATGCCATTGCCCAGTTTCAAACTTACAGCACCAAGGATGGATAGTCCTCAAAGCAAATCTGCCACCTTATGATAAAACAAGCTTCTCTTTTAATCCAAATAAGCCCCCAGATTAATTACTTTTCTTACTGGAATTCATGCTATGTTTACTAAAGTGCTATATACATCA
The DNA here is from genome assembly GCF_019279795.1 of Protopterus annectens. NCBI lineage: Eukaryota > Metazoa > Chordata > Ceratodontiformes > Protopteridae > Protopterus > Protopterus annectens. The sequence goes on along the minus strand of NC_056729.1, from coordinate 357,132,993 downwards.
TCTACATGGCATACAGTGAAGAAGCTCTGACTATGAAGCAAGCAACTAGAATTTCAGCAGTGTTGCCGACACTAAAGAAGTAGACTAGGGTAGGAGGGGGTGAAAGAGCTATGTCCATTTGTCCCTTTCAGGAGGTAGGGATGGAGGATGTCCTAGGGAGGCATGCAGCTAACATGTTGACGATGGTGATAACTGAGATCTTAGAAGGGCAAATCAGGTTTGTTAGTGAGGTGGGATCACAGATGAGGAGATATGTTTTTCCACAGATATAGCCACAGCCTTGCAGTGGCCTATTGTATTTTCCTGAAGCTTGAGATCCTAGATAGGCATGTCACCACAGAAATGGGGATGTTTGCATCACAGAATCTACACAGCCACATTACACAAGCCTGGAATTATCCATCTGAAGTACAAGTGTCCCTCCTCAGATAGCATGAGCACTGCCCCTGGTTTCAGAAAGGGAATGAATGGATTGCTACAATTACTGACAAAAGAGAGTTGATGTACAGAGGAGGGAGGAAAAAACATGCTGCACAACATTGATCTTGGTCATTTAAGTGATGACATAAGTCTGAGCTGGGCAGCAATGTTCTTTTTTTTTTTTTTTTGGTCATCTCAAACCTCATCCTACTGGCCTGGCCCCACTACCCCATGTCCACTCAAGTCTACCAGCCGTCCTCCCACCCCCCTGGACTAGTTCAATATTGCTGGGGCCAGTCATGAATCCTTCAGGCTTGGCAATCTGTGCTTCTGTCTAGGGACTCTTTTATACCCTACCCATTTCCCTTTCCCCTTCCCCATCCCCTATGCTCATCGACTTCATCTGAGGGTAAGTCCCTTCTTTGGAACAGAGCTCCACTTAGGGAGCATCTTTGATGAGTGTCCTCTCACCCAGCGGGAGCATGTCCATCTCTTTCTGATGCTCTGTCAGTTGCACAAGCTCCTAATTGAACCCTGGTCACCATAGTCAAGGCTTTATCCCTCTATGCCATCAAACCAGCTGACAGCACCATTCTTGTCACCTAGAACCTATCCAATCTTTCCAAATTTTTCATTTCTAGAATATGGGAGAGCTATTCTGTGTAGCCCTTTTCATAAGATTAATGGGAAAATTTGTCCATGAAGTCATTTACATGAAAGTGCTTTTCAATGGAAAGAATAATAGAGGTGTTTTGAAAATAACATAAATTCTCCAATTCTGATATTTGACCAAGAGGGATACTGGAAAACAAGATCTACATATTTGGTTGATTACATCATGCTAATTCAACTCTGTTTTTTTTTTTAAATAGAAATAAGCCAAGTCTTGAGCAAATCCTGATACGTTCACAAGATACACAGGCGAGTAAAATAAATAAAAGCAGTATTGGGAACACACAGCAGGCAATGCAGTCACTAAAACCAATGATTTATTACACTGAACAGGATAAGCACTTTCACGGTTGTTGTGAAAGTGCTTTATCCTGTTCATTGTAATAAATCGTTGGTTTTAGTGACTGCATTGCCTGCTGTGTGTTCCTGATACTGCTTCTGTTTTTTTTTTTTTTTTTATTTTAAACTTTAAGAATAATATGTATTGTGTTGTTAAGTTTATTTTTCCAGTAAATCAGATGCAGGTGACTCAGCATATCACTGTAGTTTGTACTAAAGTTCTTAAAGAAACAAAATATTTGATAAAAATCCAATATATTGAGGAAAGAAAACTGTGGATGATCTAACATTGAGTGAAGAGTATCTCCTGGAATGAAGCTTTCCTAATCTGCATACATCTCAAACTTCTTGCCCAAAAGTTCTGGATAAAGTGAAAATAATGGGGGAAAGGGATCAAAATGAGGAATAATTACTTCAACTCACTTAATACAATAATAGAACAGGTTTTGTATCAATATGCATTTTCTGATCAATAAGAGGCATGAAACACTAATACCTGGTACTACTGACTAATTGTAATCCTCAGTGATTTACCAGAAAAAGCAAACATTTTATAAAGGGCAGGGCAAAAATATGACACAAAATTAGAACCATTGTGCAAAATTCTGCACAGTTGATACTAATGCCTAATCCCGACACCCCAGATTGAGTAGTTCCAGAATGTTTTTGCATTTCTTGCTGTATTGCAAGACTGCAGTAGTGCAACTATGTTTTTTCTCTCTTGCAAAGGGTTTCTGTTTTCTCCATAGATGTCTGACTATGCATTTATTGTAAATAAATAAGCGGCCTATGGAAACTAAAAAGCATGCAACATGGAGGGTTGGGTGGCACCTCCTCTAAAAATAATATTTTTTGTTTTAATTTGCATCACATATACATTTAACATATTTTGTTTGATGATTTTAATTCTTACAGTTTATTATCAGATAGTCATGAGTTGATTTCTCATGGAGGCACAAAAAGTGATTTTTTTTTTATTTGTTTTTTTTTTTATTATTATTTGACAGTGTCTAATAGCTAAACAAAATGCTTTCATGGTACAAAGTTTTAGTTTTTAATGTTAATGTAGTTGTATAAATAATACTTGGGTATATTTCTGTTTAATTTTGACATGCATATAATTTTAAGGAATTTTTATATCTGGACTGGTCTGATTTCAATAAAAAAGTGCTTTAACCACTAATAAGCATCATGTCATATGTAAGAAGTCATTTTATTATTCATCCGTTTCTTTGTACAAAATATACCTCTCAACTTTTCATTGCAAGAAATATGGACAATGCCTAACATAATAGGTGGACAATTGCCCAAAAATAGGAACATATTTTAAATATTCTCTTATAAACTTAAGCAAGTTGCTAAAATAACAGAATTTGTTTTTGTATATATTTTCTGAAGGATGTAAATTCTGAAACTCAAATGTATATCATTATTTAGTGACTTCAATCCTCAGTTATTTGCCAGAAAAAAACATAATTTTTTTGAAAAACAGACCAAAAAATATAAAGCAAATATCTGGACATTCTGCAAAAGTCTGGTCAGTTGTGAGGTATGATACTAAACAGTGAACTGCTTGACCAAATTCTGCAACTAACTTATATGATGGTCCTTGTCAGTGAATGTGATTGTGAAACTTGCACTCACTTTACTTTTTTGAAAGATTTGGTTAACATACTAAAGGCAGATTAGTGTAGGATGGACCTTTCTTACAATATCCTTTATTATACAATTTAAATTTCTAGATGTCAGCACTACTGTTTATTGTGTGTTCCTTTATTCCATCTTACAATATTTCTTTTGCTAGATTGTTTTTCTTGTGTTGCTGATATTTAGTACATCAAAGCTTGTTCTGTCGCAAGTGCTATACTTTAGTGTTAGGTTGAATGGTTCAGAGAAGTGGGAAAATTATTTATTTCTCTTTTGTCCAAGTCAGTGTGACCTCAGAAGTAGTATACTTAGAGATCATAGAGGATGCAGGGAGCACGGCATCTAGTGCAAAGAGTTGTTTGTACAGTTTAGCAAGGTTTGAATTGTTTTTAGTTGGGCTTATAATTTTGTTAATTTATATTATTTGTTAAGGCTGTCTGCTGCTCAGCTATTGGAAATAATAACGCTTCGTATGTCCCTCCTGCTTTTACATAAAATGAAGCAAATGCACGACAACAAACTAAATTCACTAACCCATACAGTCAAACATGAGTCACTTAGTGATCTTGTTGTGTTTTTCGGCTTTTCGGTTTTAGGGTCGCACAGCGTGAAACTCGTCCGCTAATGATTGGTGTTACCAGCCCTGATGCACAACCTTCAACGAAGAGCCCCGCCGCATGTCTCAATCAAACTAAGGTGACAACGCTACCGCAGCACCACCACTGCTGGTGACTCTGATGCTGGTAAATTCAGGTTAAAGCCTACAGTTTGGAACTGAGAAACAACATGCAGAAGAATGGGTTTTAAAAGCACAGTACACTTCATGCTATAGGCACAGTTCAGACACATGACTGTCGATAAATATGACAACCAGATCAGCAGGCAATGAACAGTACACAGCAAAGCATTATACCCCTTTTGTGGTGCACCAGGTATTGTGTGTATGATTTCCTCTGACTTGTGGACTGAATGGCATATAGTGCAAATGCATAAACACATTTGAGGATGTAAGGATAGCGAATGGTTGAGATTAACCATGCTGTACACTAAGCTGACACACAGACCAGGAGATGCATGAATAACAATGAGTCCTGATTACTACCAGCATGGTAATATGTAAAAGAAATAAGACTGGTGCATGCTGGTAAAAAGTATGTAATGTGGCAGAATCTGTTCACATGAAATGAGAATGGGCTTATATTTGTATACCGATTGTAAATCTCATAGGACAACACACAGCGTAGTGCTGTGAATGGCAAGTAATAATCATGTTTAATGCATCTTAATGATAAGTAACAGCACAGAGTGATGTGCCAGAATGTGTATACTATTAAACAAAAGTATTAGTGTCAAGAAATAATAAAATGTGCAGAATTGTTCTGAATCAAACAGAAGAGGTAATAACATAAAGAATGGCATACTGCATGCAGAGAGATAGACATCCACACAAAACGTAGTTCAAAAAATATAAATGTAAATATTTTTACAATTATCTACAAATTTTATAAAGCAGAAAAAATCAACCTATCTCCCTCAAGCAAAGACATGCAATGAGGTTACCATGTATCAGGTCTAGGACTCTCTTTTGCTTTTCATGACACTTCTCCTGAGAGAGCACCATAGTCTGCAGAGATACCATGGCTATATAGAGTGGTAGAAATTTCATGGGTGCCAGATGTGTGCCCAAGCTTGGCATGCCTGATGACATAAAAGAGGATATGTAGGAGGCCTGTTATCAGTCGATCAGTGTTTTCATTAAATGGTAATAAACTGTCCATTGAAGAGAATGAGATTACGAGACAGTGTGGATATGGCGTTTCTTCTTAACTCCAGTGTTGTGCAATGTTGGAGCTAGTATATTTGCAGATGCATAAGTGTAAGGGTGTGGAGAAACGTTCAGCAACAAAAGCACTGTATTTATTTTAAGTTTTGTTGTATTCAACCATGTGCATTGCCAATTCTCTTTTTTTTCTCTTTCAGCAGTACAAATTATGAGAAAAGTATACTTGACATCTAGCAGTATACAAATGTGTATCTCTGTCTGGTCAGCGTGATGACAGTGATGGACTTCCTAGGAGAGTACCAAAACTTTATGATGAGGCAGTGCCCTCACAGTAATGATCTTCGGCCTCCAAACTCAATGCAGACATTCCACTCCTTCCTCCACCTCCTGACAGACTGCACCCAGCACTTCTATTTCTCTACAGCCTCCTTTCTCACTTATTTTTTTATTCAGCCGAGTATTAAGTGCTGTGAGAATGACTAAGTGGTGCTACAAGGTACTGAGGGTTAGAGTGATACTGTAAACCAAGGTAAAGCTTTTTGTTGGAGTAGTTGGATAATATCGCCTGGGGTTTCCCTGGTAGAGCAGTTGTTTTTTTTTTTTGCCAGCATGTCCATCCTCCTAGACCATATATAATTTCTGTGATGGCTGGCCAGTGTTTTTCTTAATTCGACTGAACTTTAACTGCTATGAGAGAGACTAAGTAAAACAGTAAGGTATTGTAGATTTACAGTGATTCTTAAGTTGAGGTAAAGCTTTCTGCTTCAGAACATACTTAAGCTGGTGAGACTGTCTTTCTACTTGACGCAGAACATATATCAGAAACATCATTAGAGGCACTTCGCTAGGCTCTTTAGCTGAAATCACTTAGTTACCCACAGTTCTCATTTATGAAGAAAGAAACAAATTATAAATGAACAATACACCTGTATGCTATTGACTTTTGTAGGTCTTTGTTACCAAAAATCTACCAAAGCAGTTTTACAAATGGGGGGGTAAGCTATGACCTGACAACATGTCATCTTATAGCCCTGGGTTTAATTGCCTCGATCTCCACTTTCAGACTGTTGGACATTGAATAAGTCACATAAGCAGACTGCGATCCCAAGTTCCACTAAACCAAAGTATTTGAGCCCAAGTGAACTAATGCAGCTACAAATATTAACAAATTAATAAATAATAGTGCATCGAATCTTGTGCTAAGTTTTGTTCACTGTTAGGAAGACGTAGCTACGAGGCAGTACAAGTACTTGATTTTCTTCACTTTCTCAACAACAAGAGGTAGTTGAGGATATCGTCTGTGGACTTTGAACCAGTTCACTCAACACCTTGATTATCTTGAGGTTATATAAGAGGTTGCCTGAAACACATTAGCAGAATTCATGAAAACAGAAGGGAATGTTACCCTCATGTGTAGGTTTTGCATAGATCAAAAATATCTAGTCGACAACAACCCATTGCATAAAGAAATCTAATAGCAGGCCAATAACCAGAGGGCAGCATAAACAGTTTGCATTTTATTGTTACTGTCAGAGGCTTCCCTAGCATGCTGCTACAAAAGTAGAAGAAATTATCTCAATATGTACTTTTGTGACAAAATCAGAGAGCTAACATTGTTCGCCTCTCTATTTTATGCCAGTCTAGCACTAGTTTGCAACCTATGAAAAGCAAAGGAAGCAGTTTCCATTTTCTACCCAGCTTCCCCTTGTACAAATTACAGCTATTAACTTCTTTATTCTCTGCTTAACTTCTTTTATTTTCTAACTGTCACTTGTCTTCAAATGTTGTCATATTTGCATCTTTGCATCTGTGCTGTTTTTAATTATCATTCTCACATATTATCTTCTTCATTACATGGTTCCAGGATTCAAATAAAAAAGAAAGCAGGCATACATAACTATGTCACTTTTTTTACATAATCTGTCATCATTGTGTATCCTGTGCAGATGTTGTAGTGCCCGAACAGAAAAGCACCACAGAGATTATAACAGGATACAAAGTCCGTAATCATAATGCTGCTGAAGAGGAATAAGGAAAATCGACTACGGTTTAAAATGTATAATATATATATATATATATATATATATATATATATATATATATATATATATAGAGAGAGAGAGAGAGAGAGATAAATACATAGATCGATATATATATATATATATATATATAGAGAGAGAGAGAGAGAGAGATAAATACATAGATCGATATATATATATATATATATATATATATATATATATATATATATGGGTCTACTTGAAAACACTGACACACCAAAACACAGATGACGAGAACAGCGAGACCGGAAGATCGACAACTGAGATAACCGACAGTTTAAAAGCACGACACTGAGAACACCGACATGTTAAGGTAAGTGTGTGATAGTGACAGACTTTAGGGTTACGGGTTAAGTGAGTTAGGGTTAGGGTGCGGGTAAGGTAAGTGTGCGATAGTGACAGACTTTAGGGTTAGGAGCGGGTTAACTGAGTTAGGGTTAGGGCGTGAGTTAGGTGAGTGTGCGATAGTGACAGACCTTAGGGTTAGGGTTTGGGTTAAGGTTAGTGCATAGATAGTTGTGTATGTAAGGTTTATTGTAGGTTTGTAAGGTTTTTGGTGTGCTTGTGTTGTGTGTGTGTTTTTCGGAAAAGGTATTTGTTTTGTTGATTGTCGGGATTGTGGTTTGTCAGGTATGTGAAGTTTCGTGCTTTTAACTGTCAGTCATCTCAGTTGTCGATCTTCCGGTCTCGGTGTTCTCATCATCGGTGTTTTGGCGTGTCGGTGTTTTCAAGTAGACATATATATATATATATATATATATATATATATATATATATATATATATATATATATATATATATATATGGGTCTACTTCAAATGCACAAAAACCTATATAAACAAATCTGACAACACCGAGCCGAGTTTGCTGAAACTCAATAAAACCAAAAATTTAAAAGGCTGAAAGTTATATAATTGAAAATGACTTACTTACGTGTAAGATAGTGCAATGTTGGAGTTGGTATATTTAGTTTGTGGGGTGTGTGAGTAGGGTTCCCAGCTGTCCATTTTTTGACCGGACTGTCCGGTTTTCTGACAAATTGTCCAGTTACCAATTTCATTCAAAACCAGACACATGAAGAACGGGTTTTGCACCATTTTGCTAAGTTATTGAAATTAAATGCTGAAGTACTGATACTGAGAAAACAAAGAATAGTAAATGATATCGAAGAAAACACGGGTTACAATCCCCTACTTATTCCTTCAGTAGCCAATATGGGTCACAACCTACAGTGGGAACAACTGAGAGAATACTAACACAAATTACAAAGTCTCACACAGTAACAGCACCCATCATATAACCAATGTCATGCTTGCTTCCTCCCAACAAGTAAATCGTAGGATCTACACATCGCTCACATTTGCTATTGGTTGTGGTTTCTGACTGTGTAGCACTTTACGTTGCTGTAGTTCAATTACCTTTAGTCCCCCCTTAGTTACAGACAGGTGGCTGGAGGTTGTGGGAAGAGGTAGTGCTATACTTGGCAATCACTGCTTAGCCGCTTGGGTTGTACTGCAGCTTAGTAACCACCAAGTTCCATTACCAGTACTGGAAACCACCAGGGCCACTCACTTAGTTTCACTTGAGTCCAGTAGACTCCCAGTTGTCCATTCTGCAGTTGCTGCCTGCAACAGACCCCAGCCCTGTTCGGTTCCTTGCCTTTCATTCTGTGCATCGCCATCATTTTACCATGTCAGCGGGAGGTGATTTCGGGAATCCTCTGAGGAAATTTAAGCTGGTCTTTTTGGGTAAACAGAGTGGTGAGTTTCTATGGTAAGGCATTATTATTTATATATTTTAAAGCAAGTTGCAACACTGAACATTGCTGCTATGTGTTGACATCAGAAAAAAAAAAGTTTGGTTTCTGACTATCTGTACATCCCAGGTTGTAGAGTATTGATAACGAAATGCATAATTACCTTTTAGGCTGTTAATGAATTAAAACTGTTATTTTGTGGTTGTTCTCTGTATTTATGTCTATATTACTAAATTTAAACTTATTATACTTTTAGTAAGAAATCCGATTTATGTTTCTGTTTCTTTAAACATTAGCAGTTTAGACTTTAGGTGTTTTGCGATTATCAGTAGTTGCTAGTACTGTACGCATTAGTATGGAATAATATAATTGTTAGTACTGTATAAAATCTTAATCAGCTAAATTGCAAGAATGGTTTGCTTATATGACATACAAATGTTTTATAGAGTAATGTAGCTTGTAAGGAAAATTCTTGGAAAAACGTTTTGAAAGTGTGGGTAAAGAAAGTAGCGGTGTTACTACTGTTTTTTGTAATGTATATCTGTTTATGTTATACATGCGTTTTGCATTTTTGTTCATACATGTGTATATTGACTGCTTTTTATTGAGTGTGTTCTGCAATTGTTTTGCATATAATTAAATGGAATTTATGATATCTGCTCTTTCTGGAATTTCAGCTAAAATAGGATCTCACGATTGGATAGCCCAACAACTTTAAATTAAATAATGAACATTTACTTTGATAAGCAAATATGGGAAGATGCAGTGAAGTATTTATGATTTTCATGTTGCAAAGTATTCTTTAACAGAACTTTCCAGACACAACATTGTATCAGAATGACAATGGAGTGTGGTGATGTTTAGCTTAGCACTGCTGGCAGGGACATCTGTAAATCGGCTGAAAGCAGGCATCCGTAACAGAAAAAAAGAGGGCGTTCCCATCAGCTGATGTCATGGTGATGTCACAAAATAGATGGGGAATGGATGGGAGAGAGGTGGGAATGGTTGGGGTTATGGGTGATGCAAGGGGTGTGACCGGTTTTAGCCACAAAGAAAGATGGCAACCCTATGTGTGAGGGGTGGAGCCCCCCAATTAGAGAGTGCAGGGGAGTTTTCCCCCCTGCAAAAAGGAAGGAAAAAATGTTTGTAGTCTATTTCTATGTTAAGACAAATACATTTCACCTGTTAATCAATTAGGTATGAACAGTTCTGCTTAGGCTGGCATGTGAGGTATGCTTCTGATATATAGCCATAGTGCGGTAGTTAAATGGAGTGAATGAACTTGCAGTTAGTTTGAATTCTGGCTGTTGTGCGTCATCTAACAAGAAAAAATTACTGCAGGGTTATTTTCTGTTTTAATTTATGTTGGATCTGAGAAATGAGGATTTATGTTTAGAATTCTTTCATATGTAGTAACTATTTTAAAAATGGAATAGTTTTAAAAATGTAGAATTAGCTGTTTCTTTAAGTTTGAAAAGGATTAATAAGAAGTGCCATTTCTGAGACATTGTTATTGCGGTTTAGGGTGAGTTATTTTAAAATATAACTATACCAGAAGTTTTTCTCTTTGGTTTTGTAATTATGATAGCTTGATGGAGTAGTTGTATATATCCAAGAAGCACTTTTCGGTTTTATGCAGTTTCAGCACATTCATCTTGGTGTTGTCAGATTTGTTTATATGGGTTTTCATTCATTTGAAGTAGTCCCATACAGACACACACACACACACACACACACACACACACACACACACACACACACACACACACACACACATACACACTATATGGGAGTTTGTTGTCATCACTTATATCAGAAAGATAGCGGTTGTCATACAGTGTTTGCGTGCACAGCACTGCTCCCTGATACATGGTACCTTATTAATATTTAATCCATTACTTTGATGTACGTACAGGACATGCCCTGAGAATCAGAAAGGCTTTCTGTGAAAGTAAAGCCATAACCTGGCTGTTTTCTCACTTGCAGTAAGTCTTTGCAGTTCTTAGGCTGCCTACTGATGAGGTCTTCCACTAGCGGAGACTTCAGCATAGAGGGTGGTCCCATTTGTTGAATGGCATGTTAATGCAGCAGTCTGGAGTTGCAGAAAATTTTAATTAGCCATATGCTCTCTTGCAGAAATGTTGGCAGCTTCTGATTTATGCTGCTGAGTGATTCAGAGAATAACTCAACTGCGTAGTTTTATACCTTTGGAGGAAAAAGTGAATGCTGTCAGAATACCCTTCAGTCCTACGAAAGCAGTCACAGTGTAGTTTGGTGCCAATGTTGGGGAGGCATTAGTGTGTGCGTGTATGTGCATGTGTGTGTGTAAGCATCTATAGATGCATGATTGAAGGCAGATGAATATGTGTATGTGTCCCTGTGTGTATATGTGCGTCTGTAGACACATGAATGAAGGCAGATGAATATGTGTGTGTGTATGTGTGTGCGTGGTCACACTTCAATGGTCTGAATGTGTCCATGTGTGAGTATGTGCTTATCTGTATATAGATGTGTACGTGTGCAAGCATATGGGTATCTTTTTGAAAACAAGTTTATTGTTTTAACATATAAGAGAAATATCATAACAATTTTATACAAATAATTAAAAATAGGTATTATTATAATATTCAACAAAACAACTAAAGTATTTACAAAGACATCCACTACAATCAGATCAATTAATTAAACTAAAATACTGTGCTATTGAAATTAGAATTTTTTTAACAAATTTTGTAAATTATCCCATACAATAAAATGTGATGTTTTTCTAGTTGTTCTCATTCTAATTGTGCTTATTTCCATATGACACATTATATTCATAACATTTTTAAATTCATTGAACGAAGGAGGTGTATCTGAAATCCAATTTCTAGTTATTATTTTCCTAGCCACTGCTAGGATAGACCATAACAAGGGAAGCTTAATCTTTTAACACATTGAGGTACAGGTGTGTTGAATAATATAAGAGACTTAGAAATAATGAAATTATCTGTAAAAGAGCCTGCAAAAATTCATTAATTGACTTCCAGTATTCTTTCAACTTCATACAGTCATAAAACATATGAGCCCAGTCAGCATTAATTTCTACATTGCATCTCTTACATAGATTATCTTTATTATTAATTTTATTCATCATCAAAGGTGTATAAAAAGATCTATGTAAAAATTCCCATGTATAAAGTCTCCAGACAATGGAAGATGTAGTTCTATAAGCAGATTCCAATATATATTGTTTATCTTGTTGAGTTGGTGGGTCCCCATTAATAGAGGTGAAATAATTCCAGTATGAATCTACATTGTAAAAGTTTCTTGTCTGATAATTTTATGTATATATGAAAGTTTACCTTTATCAGAAACTTTATGCTGTAAATTTATTATCAAGTAATCAATCAGTTTTGGAATATATTCTTTAACTGTTATAGACATTAGATCTATTCTATCAATGAGATGTTGTCTAAAGATCTGAACCTCTAACCAGCAAGTTTCTCTTAGATCAAATTCTTGTTTTAAGAAATCTAGATTTTTAACTTTATTATCAGATATCAGCTGATACCAGTACTTTAGATTATTATCTATAGCTAAATGAGCTCCTTCAGAAGTAGATGACATAAGCATACCCTGAGTATAAATTATAGGAATACAATAAAATTCCATTCCCTATACTTAGGGTGCATGAATATAAAGTTACGATAACTAATAATAATATTTAATGGGTAACAGACCATATGTTTAGGTGTAATAGGTGAAGTACAAAATTCCTTTAGCAACCACAACATGGAGTTATTTATAATCATATTTTTATGTGTTAAGGAGATTTTCATGAAGTGCATACTAATTAGCTCCCAATAATCTTTCCATTTTGACATATGACCGATCTATTAATAAAGTAATAACTTTTATAATAGAAGAGATAATATATAAATTAAAGTCTGGAAAAGAAATACCCCTTGAGACCAGCTATTAGTATGTTTCTTTAATGCAATCCTAGGTCTATTAGGTGCCCATAAGAAATTTAACATTAGTGTATTCAGTTTCTTGATAGTTATTTTTGTAGGTGAAAGTATTATTGATTGTATTAAGTATAAAATCTTGGGGAATATTATCATTTTAATAATTGTAAGTCTCTCCTCCATAGTAAAAACATATTATTCCAGGTATTAAAAAGATTTTGTATATTAAGAAAACAGGTATTATAGTTATTATATATAATAGATTTAATATCTTTAGATAGTATTATACCTAAATAAGTTATCTGACCTGAGTTGGGTACATATTTAGTAAAATCACTAATGAGAGTATTTTTTCATGTATATATAGGTAGTATTTTAGTTTTTTCTTCATTGAATATTAAACCAGAAATACTTTTAAAATTCATCATTTTATCAAATAAAGACTGCATAGAAGAATTAGATCCTGCTGATGTAATTAGAACATCATCTGCAAAAAGTTTAATTTTTGATGTTGTATTTTCATCTATTTCAAAACCCTCTATGTCAGTACTGTTTCTAATCAAATTAGCCCAAGGCTCCATTACTAAAGTGAATAATAGTGGAGAAAGTGGACATCCTTGCTTTGTACCTTTAAGAATGGGTATTTTTTGTGAAACATATGTTCCTACCTTAATATAAGCCAGTGTTCCTTTGTATAAATGCTCAATTAAATTTACAAATGCATCAGAGAAATTTGTGCATTTCAGTAAGGTAAACAGATAGTCCCAACTTACTGAATCAAATGCTGAACCTATATCAAGATTAATAAGTG